>NC_073239.2:616060-919090 GCF_029281585.2 Gorilla gorilla gorilla | reverse complement strand
ATACAGATGGCGGTGTAGATATTTCCATGTTCATACAAATGGCGGTGTAGATATTTCCATGTTCACAGAGATGGCGGTGTAGATATTTCCACGTTCATACAAATGGCGGTGTAGATATTTCCATGTTCATAGAGATGGTAGTGTAGATATTTCCATGTTTATACAGATAGCAGTGTACTTATTTCTATGTTTATAGAGATAGCAGTGGAGATATTTCCATTGATATACAGATAGCTGTGTAGATATTTGCATGTTCATACAGACAGCGGTGTGGATATTTCCATGTTCATACAGATAGCGGTGTAGATATTTCCATGTTAATACAGATAGCGGTGTAGTTATTTCCATGTTCATACAGATAACGGTGTAGATATTTCCATGTTCATACATTTAGCGGTGTAGATATTTCCATGTTCATAAGGATGGCGGTGTAGATATTTCCATGTTCATACAGATGGCGGTGTAGATATTTCCATGTTCGTACAGATGGCGGTGTAGATATTTCCATGTTCATACAGGTGGCGGTGTAGATATTTCCATGTTTTTAGAGATAGCAGTGTAGTTATTTCCATGTTTATAGAGATAGCAGTGTAGATATTTCTGTTGATATACCGAGAGCTTTGTAGATATTTGCATGTTCATACAGATAGCGGTGTAGATATTTCCATGTTCATACACATAGCGGTGTAGATATTTCCATGTTCATACAGATGACGGTGTAGATATTTCCATGTTCATACAGATAGCGGTGTAGATATTTCCGTGTTCATACAGTTAGCGGAGTAGATGTTTCCATGTTCATACAGATGGCGGTGTAGATATTTCCATGTTCGTACAGATGGCGGTGTAGATATTTCCATGTTCATACAGATGGCGGTGTAGATATTTACATGTTCATACAGATGGCGGTGTAGATATTTCCATGATGGTTCAGATGGCGGTGTTGATATTTCCATGTTCATAGAGATGGCGGTGTAGATATTTCTATGTTTATGCAGATAGCGGAATAGATATTTCCATGTTTATACAGATGGTGGTGTAAATATTTCCATGTTTATAGAGATGGCGGTCTAGATATTTCCATGTTTATAGAGATAGTGGTGTAGTTATTTCCAAGTTTATAGAGATGGCGTTGTAGAAATTTCCATGTTTATACTGATAGCAGTGAAGATATTTCCATGTTTATACAGATAGCGGTGTAGATATTTACATGTTTATACAGATAGTGGTGTAGATATTTCCATGTTTATAGAGATAGCGGTGCAGATAATTCCAATTTTATACAGATAGCAATGTAGATATTTCCAAGTTCACACAGATAGCGGTGTAGATATTTCCAAGTTTATAGAGATGGCGGTGTAGATATTTCCATGTTCATACAGATGGCGGTGTAGATATTTCCATGTTTATAGAGATGGCGGTGTAGATATTTTCATGTTTACACAGATAGCGGTGTAGACATTTCCATGATTACACAGATAGCGGTGTGGATATTTCCATGTTTATGCAGATAGCGGTGTAGGTATTTCCATGTTTATACAGATAGCGGTGTGGATATTTCCATGTTTATACAGATAGTTGGGCAGATATTTCCATGTTTATACAGATAGCGGTGTAGATATTTCCATCTTAATACAGATGGCGTTGTAGATATGTCCATGTTCATACAGATGGCGGTGTAGATATTTTGAAGTTTATAGAGATAGCACTGTAGTTATTTCCGTATTTATAGAGAAATCTGTGGAGATATTTCCATGTATATGCAGATAGCTGTGTACATATTTCCATGTTCATGCAGATAGCAGTGTAGATATTTCCATGTTCATCCAGATGCCGGTGTAGTTATATCCATGTTCATATAGATGGCGGTGAAGATATTTCCATGTTCATACAGATGGCGGTGTAGATAATTCCATGTTCATACAAATGGCGGTGTAGATATTTCCATTTTCATAGAGATGGCGGTGTAGATATTTCCATGCTCATACAAATGGCAGTGTAGATATTTCCATGTTCATAGAGATGGCGGTGTAGATATTTCCATGTTTATACAGATAGCAGTGTAGTTATTTCCATGGTTATAGAGATAGCAGTGTAGATATTTCCATTGATATACAGATAGCTGTGTAGATATTTGCATGTTCATACAGATAGCTGGGTAGATATTTCCATGTTCATAAAGATAGCGGTGTAGATATTTCCATGTTCATGCAGATAGCGTTGTAGATATTTCCATGTTCATGCAGATAGCGGTGTAGATATTTCCATGTTCACAAAGATAGCGGTGTAGATATTTCCATGTTCATAGAGATAGCGGTGTAGATATTTCCATGTTCATACAGTTAGACGTGTAGATATTTCCATGTTCATACAGATGGCGGTGTTGATATTTACATGTTCATACAGATGGCGGTGTAGATATTTCCATGTTCATACGGATGGCAGTGTAGATATTTCCATGTTCATTCAGGTTGCGGTGAATATATTTCCATGTTTATACAGATAGCAGTGTAGTTATTTCCATGTTTATAAAGATAGCAGTGTAGATATTTCCATTGATATACAGATAGCTGTGTAGATATTTGCATGTTCATACAGATAGCGGTGTAGATATTTCCATGTTTATACAGATAGCGGTGTAGATATTTCCATCTTAATACAGATGGCGGTGTAGACACGTAAATGTTCGTACAGATGTCGGTGTAGATATTTCGAAGTTTATAGATGTAGCGCTGTAGTTATTTCCATATTTATAGAGAAATCTGTGTAGATATTTCCATGTATACGCAGATAGCTGTGAAGATATTTCCATGTTCATGCAGATGGCGGTGTAGATATTTCCATGTTTATAGAGATGGCGGTGTAGATATTTTCATGTTTACACAGATGGCGGTGTAGATATTTCCATGTTTACACTGATAGCGGTGTAGATATATCCATGTTTACACAGATAGCGGTGTGGATATTTCCATGTTTATGCAGACAGCGGTGTAGATATTTCCATGTTTATACAGATAGCGGTGAAGGTATTTCCATGTTTATACAGATAGTGGTGCAGATATTTCCATGTTTATACAGATAGTGGTGCAGATATTTCCTTGTTTATACAGATAGCGGTGTAGATATTTCCATCTTAATACAGAAGGCGGTGTAGATATGTAAATGTTCGTACAGATGGCGGTGTAGATATTTCCATGTTCATACAGATGGCGGTGGAGATATTTCGAAGTTTATAGAAAAAGCGCGGTAGTTATTTCCATATTTATAGAGAAATCTGTGTAGATATTTCCATGTATATGCAGATAGCTGTGTAGATATTTCCATGTTCATACAGATGGCGGTGTAGATATTTCCATGTTCATACAAATGGCGGTGTAGATATTTCCATGTTCATAGAGATGGCGGTGTAGATATTTCCATGTTCATACAAATGGCGGTGTAGATATTTCCATATTCATAGAGATGGCGGTGTAGATATTTCCATGTTTATATAGATAGTAGTGTAGTTATTTCCATGTTTATAGAGATATCAGTGTAGATATTTCCATTGATATACAGATAGCTGTGTAGATATTTCCATGTTCATGCAGATAGTGGTGAAGATATTTCCATGTTCATACAGTTAGCGGTGTAGATATTTCCATGTTCATACAGATGGCGGTGTAGATATTTACATGTTCATACAGATGGCGGTGTAGATATTTCCATGTTCGTACAGATGGCGGTGTTGATATTTCCATGTTCATAGTGATGGCGGTGTAGGTATTTCTGTGTTTATGCAGATAGCGGTATAGATATTTCCATGTTTATACAGATGGTGTTGTAGATATTTCCATGTTTATAGAGATTGCAGTCTAGATATTTCCATGTTTATAGAGATAGTGGTGTAGTTATTTCCAAGTTTATAGAGACAGCGTTGTAGATATTTCCATGTTTATACAGATAGCGGTGAAGATATTTCCATGTTTATACAGATAGCGGTGTAGATATTTAAATGTTTATACAGATAGCGGTGTAGATATTTCCATGTTTATAGAGATACTGGTGCAGATAATTCCAATTTTATACAGATAGCAGTGTAGATATTTTCAAGTTCATACAGATAGCGGTGTAGATATTTCCACGTTTATATAGATGGCGGTGTAGATATTTCCATGTTCGTACAGATGGCGCTGTAGATATTTCCAAGTTTATAGAGATGGTGGTGTAGATATTTTCATGTTTACACAGATGGCCGTGTATATATTTCCATGTTTACACAGAAAGCGGTGTAGACAATTCCATGTTTACACAGACAGCGGTGTGGATATTTCCATGTTTATGCAGATAGCGTTGCAGATATTTGCATGTTTATACAGAGAGCGGTGCAGATATTTCCATGTTTATACAGATAGTTGGGCAGATATTTCCATGTTTATACAGATCGCGGTGTATATATTTCATGTTCATACAAATGGCGGTGTAGATATTTGCATGTTCATAGCGATGGCGGTATAGATATTTCCATGTTTATACAGAGGGCGTTTAGATGTTTCCATGTTTACAGAGATAGCAGTGTAGATATTTCCATGTTGATATACATAGCGGAGAATATATTTCCCACTTAATAGAGATAGCGGTGTAGATATTTCTATATTTATAGAGATAGCATTGTAGATATTTCCATGTTTATACAGATAGCGGTATAGGTATTTCCATGTTTGTAGAAATAGTGGTGTAGTTATTTCCAAGTTCATAGAGATAGCGATGTAGATATTTCCATGTTTATACAGATAGCGGTGAAGATATTTCCATGTTTATACAGATAGCGGTGTAGATATTTCCATGTTTATACAGATAGCGGTGTAGATATTTACATGTTTATAGAGATGGCGGTCTAGATATTTTCTTGTTTATACAGATAGCGGTGTAGTTATTTCCATGTTCATACAGATAGCGGTGTAGATATTTCCACCTTTATAGAGATGGCGGTGTAGATATTTCCATGTTCATACAGATGGCGGTGTAGATATTTCCACGTTTTTAGAGATTTCGGTGTAGATATTTCCATGTTTATACAGATAGTGTTGTAGATGTTTCCATGTTTATACAGATATCGGTTTAGATATTTCCATGTTTCTTCAGATAGCGGTGTGGATATTTGCATCTTAATACAGATGGCGGTGTAGATATTTCCATGTTCATACAGATGGCGGTGCAGGTATTTCCATGTTCATGCAGATGGCGTTGTATATATTTCCAGTTTTATAGAGATAGCGGTGTAGTTATTTTCATGTTTATAGAGATAGCGGGGTAGAATTTTCCATGTATGTACAGATAGCTATGTAGATATTTCCATGTTCATACAGATAGCGATGTAGTTATTTCCATGTTCATACAGATAGCGGTGTAGATATTTACATGTTCATACAGGTAGCGGTGTAGATATTTACATGTACATACAGGTAGCGGTGTAGATATTTCCATGTTCATTCAGATAGCTGTGTAGATATTTCCATGTTCATACAGATAGCGGTGTAGGTATTTCCATGTTTATGGAGATAGCGGTGTAGATATTTCCATGTTTATTCAGATAGCGGTATAGATATTTGCATCTTTATACAGATGGTGGTGTAGATATTTCTATGTTTATAGATATGGCGGTCTAGAAATTTCCATGTTTACAGAGATAGTTTTGTAGTTATTACCAAGTTTATAGAAATAGCGGTGTAGATATTTCCATGTTTATACAGATAGCAGTGTAGCTATTTACATGTTTGTACAGATGGCGGTCGAGATATTTTCTTGTTTATACAGATAGCTGTGTAGATATTTCCATGTTTATATAGATAGCGGTGTAGATATTTCCAATTTTATACAGATAGCAGTGTAGATATTTCCATGTTCATACAGATAGCGGTGTAGATATTTCCACGTTTATAGAGATGGCGGTGTAGATATTTCCATGTTCATACAGTTGGCATTGTAGATATTTCCATGTTTACAGAGATGGTGGTGTAGATATTTCCATGTTTATACAGATGGCGGAGGAGATATTTCCATGTTTATAGAGATGGCGGTGTAGATATTTCCATGCTCATACAAATGGCGGTGTAGATATTTCCATGTTCATAGAGATGGCGGTGCAGATATTTCCATGTTTATACAGATAGCAGTGTAGTTATTTCCATGGTTATAGAGATAGCAGTGTAGATATTTCCATTGATATACAGATAGCTGTGTAGATATTTGCCTGTTCATACAGATAGCTGGGTAGATATTTCCATGTTCATAAAGATAGCGGTGTAGATATTTCCATGTTCATGCAGATAGCGGTGTAGATATTTCCATGTTCACACAGATAGTGGTTTAGATATTTCCATGTTCATAGAGATAGCGGTGTAGATATTTCCATGTTCATACAGTTAGACGTGTAGATATTTCCATGTTCATACAGATGGCGGTGTAGATATTTACATGTTCATACAGATGGCGGTGTAGATATTTCCATGTTCGTACGGATGGCAGTGTAGATATTTCCATGTTCATTCAGGTTGCGGTGAATATATTTCCATGTTTATACAGGTAGCAGTGTAGTTATTTCCATGTTTATAGAGATAGCAGTGTAGATATTTCCATTGATATACAGATAGCTGTGTAGATATTTGCATGTTCATACAGATAGCGGTGTAGATATTTCCATGTTTATACAGATAGCGGTGTAGATATATCCATCTTAATACAGATGGCGGTGTAGACACGTAAATGTTCGTACAGATGGCGGTGTAGATATTTCCATGTTCATACAGATGGCGGTGTAGATATTTCGAAGTTTATAGATGTAGCGCTGTAGTTATTTCCATATTTATAGAGAAATCTGTGTAGATATTTCCATGTATACGCAGATAGCTGTGAAGATATTTCCATGTTCATGCAGATGGCGGTGTAGATATTTCCATGTTTATAGAGATGGCGGTGTAGATATTTTCATGTTTACACAGATGGCGGTGTAGATATTTCCATGTTTACACTGATAGCGGTGTAGATATATCCATGTTTACACAGATAGCGGTGTGGATATTTCCATGTTTATGCAGACAGCGGTGTAGATATTTCCATGTTTATACAGATAGCGGTGCGGTTATTTCCATGTTTATACAGATAGTGGTGCAGATATTTCCATGTTTATACAGATAGCGGTGTAGATATTTCCATCTTAATACAGAAGTAGGTGTAGATATGTAAATGTTCGTACAGATGGCGGTGTAGATATTTCCATGTTCATACAGATGGCGGTGGAGATATTTCGAAGTTTATAGAAAAAGCGCGGTAGTTATTTCCATATTTATAGAGAAATCTGTGTAGATATTTCGATGTATATGCAGATAGCTGTGTAGATACTTCCATGTTCAGGCAGATAGCGGTGTAGATATTTCCATGTTCATCCAGATGCCAGTGTAGATATATCCATGTTCATACAGATAGCGGTGTATATATTTCCATGTTCATACAGACGGCGGTGTAGATATTTCCATGTTCATACAAATGGCGGTGTAGATATTTCCATGTTCATACAGATGGCGGTGTAGATATTTCCATGTTCGTACAGATGGCAGTGTAGATATTTCCATGTTCATACAGGTGGCGGTGTAGATATTTCCATGTTTTTACAGATAGCAGTGTAGTTATTTCCATGTTTATAGAGATAGCAGTGTAGATATTTCTGTTGATATACAGATAGCTTTGTAGATATTTGCATGTTCATACAGATAGCGGTGTAGATATTTCCATGTTCATACAGACAGCGGTGTAGATATTTCCAGGTTCATACACATAGCGGTGTAGATATTTCCATGTTCATACAGATAACGGTGTAGATATTTCCATGTTCACACAGATAGCGGTGTAGATATTTCCATGTTCATACAGTTAGCGGGGTAGATGTTTCCATGTTCATACAGATGGCGGTGTAGATATTTCCATGTTCGTACAGATGGCAGTGTAGATATTTCCATGTTCATACAGGTGGCGGTGTAGATATTTCCATGTTTTTACAGATAGCAGTGTAGTTATTTCCATGTTTATAGAGATAGCAGTGTAGATATTTCTGTTGATATACAGATAGCTTTGTAGATATTTGCATGTTCATACAGATAGCGGTGTAGATATTTCCATGTTCATACAGACAGCGGTGTAGATATTTCCAGGTTCATACACATAGCGGTGTAGATATTTCCATGTTCATACAGATAACGGTGTAGATATTTCCATGTTCACACAGATAGCGGTGTAGATATTTCCATGTTCATACAGTTAGCGGGGTAGATGTTTCCATGTTCATACAGATGGCGGTGTAGATATTTCCATGTTCGTACAGATGGCGGTGTAGATATTTCCATGTCCATAGAGATGGTCGCGTAGATATTTCCATGTTTATGCAGATAGCGGTATAGATATTTCCATGGTTATACAGATGGTGGTGTAGATATTTCCATGTTTATAGAGATGGCGGTCTAGATATTTCCATGTTTATAGAGATAGTGGTGTAGTTATTTCCAAGTTTATAGAGATGACGTTGTAGAAATTTCCATGTTTATACTGATAGCGGTGAAGATATTTCCATGTTTATACAGATAGCGGTGTAGATATTTCCATGTTTATACAGATAGTGGTGTAGATATTTCCATGTTTATAGAGATAGCGGTGCAGATAATTCCAATTTTATACAGATAGCAATGTAGATATTTCCAAGTTCACACAGATAGCGGTGTAGATATTTCCAAGTTTATAGAGATGGCGGTGTAGATATTTCCATGTTCATACAGACGGCGGTGTAGATATTTCCATGTTTATTGAGATGGCGGTGTAGATATTTTCATGTTTACACAGATAGCGGTGTAGACATTTCCATGATTACACAGATAGCGGTGTGGATATTTCCATGTTTATGCAGATAGCGGTGTAGGTATTTCCATGTTTATACAGATAGCGGTGTGGATATTTCCATGTTTATACAGATAGTTGGGCAGATATTTCCATGTTTATACAGATAGCGGTGTAGATATTTCCATCTTAATACAGATGGCGTTGTAGATATGTCCATGTTCATACAGATGGCGGTGTAGATATTTTGAAGTTTATAGAGATAGCACTGTAGTTATTTCCGTATTTATAGAGAAATCTGTGGAGATATTTCCATGTATATGCAGATAGCTGTGTACATATTTCCATGTTCATGCAGATAGCAGTGTAGATATTTCCATGTTCATCCAGATGCCGGTGTAGATATATCCATGTTCATACAGATGGCGGTGAAGATATTTCCATGTTCATACAGATGGCGGTGTAGATAATTCCATGTTCATACAAATGGCGGTGTAGATATTTCCATTTTCATAGAGATGGCGGTGTAGGTATTTCCATGCTCATACAAATGGCAGTGTAGATATTTCCATGTTCATAGAGATGGCGGTGTAGATATTTCCATGTTTATACAGATAGCAGTGTAGTTATTTCCATGGTTATAGAGATAGCAGTGTAGATATTTCCATTGATATACAGATAGCTGTGTAGATATTTGCATGTTCATACAGATAGCTGGGTAGATATTTCCATGTTCATAAAGATAGCGGTGTAGATATTTCCATGTTCATGCAGATAGCGGTGTAGATATTTCCATGTTCATGCAGATAGCGGTGTAGATATTTCCATGTTCACAAAGATAGCGGTGTAGATATTTCCATGTTCATAGAGATAGCGGTGTAGATATTTCCATGTTCATACAGTTAGACGTGTAGATATTTCCATGTTCATACAGATGGCGGTGTAGATATTTACATGTTCATACAGATGGCGGTGTAGATATTTCCATGTTCGTACGGATGGCAGTGTAGATATTTCCATGTTCATTCAGGTTGCGGTGAATATATTTCCATGTTTATACAGATAGCAGTGTAGTTATTTCCATGTTTATAGAGATAGCAGTGTAGATATTTCCATTGATATACTGATAGCTGTGTAGATATTTGCATGTTCATACAGATAGCGGTGTAGATATTTCCATGTTTATACAGATAGCGGTGTAGATATTTCCATCTTAATACAGATGGCGGTGTAGACACGTAAATGTTCGTACAGATGGCGGTGTAGATATTTCCATGTTCATACAGATGGTGGTGTAGATATTTCGAAGTTTATAGATGTAGCGCTGTAGTTATTTCCATATTTATAGAGAAATCTGTGTAGATATTTCCATGTATACGCAGATAGCTGTGAAGATATTTCCATGTTCATGCAGATGGCGGTGTAGATATTTCCATGTTTATAGAGATGGCGGTGTAGATATTTTCATGTTTACACAGATGGCGGTGTAGATATTTCCATGTTTACACTGATAGCGGTGTAGATATATCCATGTTTACACAGATAGCGGTGTGGATATTTCCATGTTTATGCAGACAGCGGTGTAGATATTTCCATGTTTATACAGATAGCGGTGCGGTTATTTCCATGTTTATACAGATAGTGGTGCAGATATTTCCATGTTTACACAGATAGCGGTGTAGATATTTCCATCTTAATACAGAAGGCGGTGTAGATATGTAAATGTTCGTACAGATGGCGGTGTAGATATTTCCATGTTCATACAGATGGCGGTGGAGATATTTCGAAGTTTATAGAAAAAGCGCGGTAGTTATTTCCATATTTATAGAGAAATCTGTGTAGATATTTCCATGTATATGCAGATAGCTGTGTAGATATTTCCATGTTCATACAGATGGCGGTGTAGATATTTCCATATTCATAGAGATGGCGGTGTAGATATTTCCATGTTTATATAGATAGTAGTGTAGTTATTTCCATGTTTATAGAGATAGCAGTGTAGATATTTCCATTGATATACAGATAGCTGTGTAGATATTTCCATGTTCATGCAGATAGCGGTGAAGATATTTCCATGTTCATACAGTTAGCGGTGTAGATATTTCCATGTTCATACAGATGGCGGTGTAGATATTTACATGTTCATACAGATGGCGGTGTAGATATTTCCATGTTCGTACAGATGGCGGTGTTGATATTTCCATGTTCATAGTGATGGCGGTGTAGGTATTTCTGTGTTTATGCAGATAGCGGTATAGATATTTCCATGTTTATACAGATGGTGTTGTAGATATTTCCATGTTTATAGAGATTGCAGTCTAGATATTTCCATGTTTATAGAGATAGTGGTGTAGTTATTTCCAAGTTTATAGAGACAGCGTTGTAGATATTTCCATGTTTATACAGATAGCGGTGAAGATATTTCCATGTTTATACAGATAGCGGTGTAGATATTTAAATGTTTATACTGATAGCGGTGTAGATATTTCCATGTTTATAGAGATGCTGGTGCAGATAATTCCAATTTTATACAGATAGCAGTGTAGATATTTTCAAGTTCATACAGATAGCGGTGTAGATATTTCCACGTTTATACAGATGGCGGTGTAGATATTTCCATGTTCATACAGATGGCGCTGTAGATATTTCCAAGTTTATAGAGAGGGTGGTGTAGATATTTTCATGTTTACACAGATGGCCGTGTAGATATTTCCATGTTTACACAGAAAGCGGTGTAGACAATTCCATGTTTACACAGACAGCGGTGTGGATATTTCCATGTTTATGCAGATAGCGTTGCAGATATTTGCATGTTTATACAGATAGTTGGGCAGATATTTCCATGTTTATACAGATAGCGGTGTATATATTTCCATGTTCATACAAATGGCGGTGTAGATATTTGCATGTTCATAGCGATGGCGGTATAGATATTTCCATGTTTATACAGAGGGCGTTTTGATGTTTCCATGTTTACAGAGATAGCAGTGTAGATATTTCCATGTTGATATACATAGCGGAGAATATATTTCCAACTTTATAGAGATAGCGGTGTAGATATTTCTATATTTATAGAGATAGCGTTGTAGATATTTCCATGTTTATACAGATAGCGGTATAGGTATTTCCATGTTTGTAGAAATAGTGGTGTAGTTATTTCCAAGTTCATAGAGATAGCGATGTAGATATTTCCATGTTTATAAAGATAGCGGTGAAGATATTTCCATGTTTATACAGATAGCGGTGTAGATATTTCCATGTTTATACAGATAGCGGTGTAGATATTTACATGTTTATAGAGATGGTGGTCTAGATATTTTCTTGTTTAAACAGATAGCGGTGTAGTTATTTCCATGTTCATACAGATAGCGGTGTAGATATTTCCACCTTTATAGAGATGGCGGTGTAGATATTTCCATGTTCATACAGATGGCGGTGTAGATATTTCCACGTTTTTAGAGATTTCGGTGTAGATATTTCCATGTTTATACAGATAGTGTTGTAGATGTTTCCATGTTTATACAGATATCGGTTTAGATATTTCCATGTTTCTTCAGATAGCGGTGTGGATATTTGCATCTTAATACAGATGGCGGTGTAGATATTTCCATGTTCATTCAGATGGCGGTGCAGGTATTTCCATGTTCATGCAGATGGCGTTGTATATATGTCCAGTTTTATAGAGATAGCGGTGTAGTTATTTCCATGTTTATAGAGATAGCGGGGTAGAATTTTCCATGTATGTACAGATAGCTATGTAGATATTTCCATGTTCATACAGATAGCGATGTAGTTATTTCCATGTTCATACAGATAGCGGTGTAGATATTTACATGTTCATACAGGTAGCGGTGTAGATATTTACATGTTCATACAGGTAGCGGTGTAGATATTTCCATGTTCATTCAGATAGCTGTGTAGATATTTCCATGTTCATACAGATAGCGGTGTAGGTATTTCCATGTTTATGGAGATAGCGGTATAGATATTTGCATCTTTATACAGATGGTGGTGTAGATATTTCTATGTTTATAGATATGGCGGTCTAGAAATTTCCATGTTTACAGAGATAGTTTTGTAGTTATTACCAAGTTTATAGAAATAGCGGTGTAGATATTTCCATGTTTATACAGATAGCAGTGTAGCTATTTACATGTTTGTACAGATGGCGGTCGAGATATTTTCTTGTTTATACAGATAGCTGTGTAGATATTTCCATGTTTATATAGATAGCGGTGTAGATATTTCCAATTTTATACAGATAGCAGTGAAGATATTTCCATGTTCATACAGATAGCGGTGTAGATATTTCCACGTTTATAGAGATGGCGGTGTAGATATTTCCATGTTCATACAGTTGGCATTGTAGATATTTCCATGTTTACAGAGATGGTGGTGTAGATATTTCCATGTTTATACAGATGGCGGTGGAGATATTTCCATGTTTATAGAGATGGCGGTGTAGATATTTCCAAGTTAATACAGATAGCGGTGTAGATATTTCCATGTTTAGAGAGATGGCGACGTAGTTATTTTCATGTTTATACAGATAGCGGGGAAGGTATTTCCATGTTTATAGAGATAACGGTGTAGATATTTCCAATTTTATACAGATAGCAGTGTTGAAATTTCCATGTTCATAGAGATAGTGGTGTAGATAGTTCCACGTTTATAGAGATGGCGGTGAAGATATTTCCATGTTCATACAGATGGCGGTGTAGATAATTCCATGTTCATACAAATGTCGGTGTAGATATTTCCATTTTCATAGAGATGGTGGTGTAGATATTTCCATGCTCATACAAATGGCGGTGTAGATATTTCCATGTTTATTCAGATAGCGGTATAGATATTTCCATCTTTATACAGATGGTGGTGTAGATATTTCTATGTTTATAGATATGGCGGTCTAGAAATTTCCATGTTTACAGAGATAGTTTTGTAGTTATTACCAAGTTTATAGAAATAGCGGTGTAGATATTTCCATGTTTATACAGATAGCAGTGTAGCTATTTACATGTTTGTACAGATGGCGGTCGAGATATTTTCTTGTTTATACAGATAGCGGTGTATATATTTCCATGTTGATACAGTTAGCGGTATAGATATTTCCATGTTCATACAGATGGCGGTGTAGATATTTACATGTTCATACAGATTGCGGTGTAGATATTTCCATGTTCATACAGATGGCGATGTAGATATTTCCATGTTCATACAGATGGCGGTGTAGATATTTCCATGTTCTTACAGATGGCGGTGTACATATTTCTATGTTCATACAGATAACGGTGTAGATATTTCCATGTTCATACAGATAGCGGTGTAGATATTTCCATGTTCATACAAATTGCGGTGTAGATATTTCCATGTTTATACAGATAGCAGTGTAGATATTTCCATGTTTATAGAGATAGCGGTGTAGATATTTCCATTGATATACAGATAGCTGAGTAGCTATTTGCATGTTCATACACATAGCGGTGTAGATATTTCCATGTTCATACAGATAGTGGTGTAGATATTTCCATGTTCGTACAGAGAGCGGTGT
Organism: Gorilla gorilla gorilla; assembly: GCF_029281585.2. Lineage (NCBI taxonomy): Eukaryota > Metazoa > Chordata > Mammalia > Primates > Hominidae > Gorilla > Gorilla gorilla. Next base: position 904,677 of record NC_073239.2, on the reverse strand, counting down.
AGATATTTCCATGTTCATACAGATAGCGGTGTAGATATTTCCATGTTCATACAGATAGCGGTGTAGGTATTTCCCTGTTCATACACTTAGCGGTGTAGATATTTCCATGTTCATACAGAAGGCAGTGTAGCTATTTACATGTTCATACAGATGGCGGTGTACATATTTCCATGTTCGTACGGATGGCAGTGTAGATATTTCCATGTTCATACAGGTGGTGGTGTAGATATTTCCGTGTTTATACAGATAGCAGTGAAGTTATTTCCATGTTTATAGAGATAGCAGTGTAGATATTTCCATTGATATACAGATAGCTGTGTAGATATTTGCATGTGCATACAGATAGCGGTGTAGATATTTCCATGTTCATACAGATGGCGGTGTAGATATTTACATGTTCATACAGTTGGCGGTGTAAATATTTCCATGTTCATACAGATGGCAGTGTAGATATTTCAATGTTCATAGAGATGGCAGTGTAGATATTTCCATGTTTATGTAGATAGCGGTATAGATATTTCCATGTTTATACAGATGGTGTTGTAGATATTTCCATGTTTATAGAGATGGCAGTCTAGATATTTCCTTCTTTATAGAGACAGTGGTGTAGTTATTTCCAACTTTATAGAGACAGCGTTGTAGATATTTCCATGTTTATACAGATAGCGGTGAAGATATTTCCAGGTTTATACAGATAGCGGTGTAGATATTTCCATGTTTATACAGATAGCGGTGTAGATATTTCCATCTTAATACAGATGGCGGTGTAGATATGTAAATGTTCGTACAGATGGCAGTGTAGATATTTCCACGTTCATACAGATGGCGGTGTAGATATTTCGAAGTTTATAGATATGGCGCTCTAGTTATTTCCATATTTATAGAGAAATCTGTGTAGATATTTCCATGTATACGCAGATATCTGTGAAGATATTTCCAGGTTCATGCAGATGGCGGTGTAGATATTTCCATGTTTATAGAGATGGCGGTGTAGATATTTCCATGTTCATACAGATAGCGGTGTATATATTTCCATGTTCATAGAAATGGCGGTGTAGATATTTGCATGTTCATAGCGATGGCGGTATAGATATTTCCATGTTTATACAGAGGGCGTTTAGATGTTTCCATGTTTACAGAGATAGCAGTGTAGATATTTCCATGTTGATATACATAGCGGAGAATATATTTCCAACTTTATAGAGATAGCGGTGTAGATATTTCTATATTTATAGAGATAGCGTTGTACATATTTCCATGTTTATACAGATAGCAGTATAGGTATTTCCATGTTTGTAGAAATAGTGGTGTAGTTATTTCCAAGTTCATAGAGATAGCGATGTAGATATTTCCATGTTTATACAGATAGCGGTGAAGATATTTCCATGGTTATACAGATAGCGGTGTAGATATTTCCATGTTTATACAGATAGCGGTGTAGATATTTCCATCTTAATACAGATGGCGGTGTAGATATGTAAATGTTCGTACAGATGGCAGTGTAGATATTTCCACGTTCATACAGATGGCGGTGTAGATATTTCGAAGTTTATAGATATGGCGCTCTAGTTATTTCCATATTTATAGAGAAATCTGTGTAGATATTTCCATGTATACGCAGATATCTGTGAAGATATTTCCAGGTTCATGCAGATGGCGGTGTAGGTATTTCCATGTTTATAGAGATGGCGGTGTAGATATTTCCATGTTCATACAGATAGCGGTGTATATATTTCCATGTTCATAGAAATGGCGGTGTAGATATTTGCATGTTCATAGCGATGGCGGTATAGATATTTCCATGTTTATACAGAGGGCGTTTAGATGTTTCCATGTTTACAGAGATAGCAGTGTAGATATTTCCATGTTGATATACATAGCGGAGAATATATTTCCAACTTTATAGAGATAGCGGTGTAGATATTTCTATATTTATAGAGATAGCGTTGTACATATTTCCATGTTTATACAGATAGCGGTATAGGTATTTCCATGTTTGTAGAAATAGTGGTGTAGTTATTTCCAAGTTCATAGAGATAGTGATGTAGATATTTCCATGTTTATACAGATAGCGGTGTAGATATTTCCATGTTCATACAGATGGCAGGGTAGATATTTCAAAGTTTATAGAGATAGCGCTGTAGTTATTTCCATATTTGTAGAGAAATCTGTGTAGATATTTCCATGTATATGCAGATAGCTATGTAGATATTTCCATGTTCATGCAGATAGTGGTGTAGATATTTACATGTTCATCCAGATGCCGGTGTAGATATATCCATGTTCATACAGATGGCGGTGAAGATATTTGAATATTCATACAGATGGCGGTGTAGATATTTCCATGTTCATACAAATGGCGGTGTAGATATTTCCATCTTCATACAGATGGCGGTGTAGATATTTCCATGTTCATACAAATGGCGGTGTAGATATTTCCATGTTCATAGAGATGGCGGTGTAGATATTTCCATGTTTATACAGATAGCAGTGTGGTTATTTCCATGTTTATAGAGATAGCAGTGTAGATATTTCCATTGTTATACGGAGAGCTGTGTAGATATTTGCATGTTCATACAGATAGCGGTGTAGATATTTCCATGTTCATACAGATAGCGGTGTACATATTTCCATGTTCGTACACATAGCGGTGTAGATATTTCCATGTTCATACAGATAACGGTGTAGATATTTCCATGTTCATACAGATAGCGGTGTAGATATTTCCATGTTCATACAGTTAGCGGTGTAGATGTTTCCATGTTCATACAGATGGCGGTGTAGATATTTACATGTTCACTCAGATGGCGGTGTAGATATTTCCATGTTCATACAGATGGCGGTGTAGATATTTCCCTGTTCATAGAGATTGTGGCGTACATATTTCCGTGTTTATGCAGATAGCTGTATAGATATTTCCATGTTTAAACTGATGGTGGTGTAGATATTTCCATGTTTATAGAGATGGCGGTCTAGATATTTCCATGTTTATAGAGATAGTGGTGTAGTTATTTCCAAGTTTATAGAGATGGCGTTGTAGATATTTCCATGTTTATACAGATAGCGGTGAAGATATTTCCATGTTTATATAGATAGCGGTGTATATATTTCCATGTTTATTCAGATAGTGGTGTAGATATTTCCATGTTCATACAGATGGCGCTGTAGATATTTCGAAGTTTATAGAGATAGCGCTGCAGTTATTTCCATATTTATAGAGAAATCTGTGAAGATATTTCCATGTATATGCAGATAGCTGTGTAGATATTTCCATGTTCATGCAGATAGCGGTGTAGATATTTCCATGTTTATCCAGATGCCGGTGTAGATATATCCATGTTCATACAGATGGTGGTGAAGATATTTCCATGTTCATACAGATGGCGATGTTGATATTTCCATGTTCATACAAATGGCGTTGTAGATATTTCCAAGTTCATAGAGATAGCGGTGTAGATAATTCCATGTTCATACAGTTAGCGGTGTAGATATTTCCATGTTCATACAGATGGCGGTGTAGATATTTACATGTTCATACAGATGGCAGTGTAGATATTTCCAAGTTCGTATGGATGGCAGTGTAGATATTTCCATGTTCATACAGGTAGCGGTGAAGATATTTCCATGTTTATACAGATAGCGGTGTAGATATTTCCATGTTTATACAGATAGCGGTGTAGATATTTACATGTTTATAGAGATGGTGGTCTAGATATTTTCTTGTTTAAACAGATAGCGGTGTAGTTATTTCCATGTTCATACAGATAGCGGTGTAGATATTTCCACCTTTATAGAGATGGCGGTGTAGATATTTCCATGTTCATACAGATGGCGGTGTAGATATTTCCACGTTTTTAGAGATTTCGGTGTAGATATTTCCATGTTTATACAGATAGTGTTGTAGATGTTTCCATGTTTATACAGATATCGGTTTAGATATTTCCATGTTTCTTCAGATAGCGGTGTGGATATTTGCATCTTAATACAGATGGCGGTGTAGATATTTCCATGTTCATTCAGATGGCGGTGCAGGTATTTCCATGTTCATGCAGATGGCGTTGTATATATGTCCAGTTTTATAGAGATAGCGGTGTAGTTATTTCCATGTTTATAGAGATAGCGGGGTAGAATTTTCCATGTATGTACAGATAGCTATGTAGATATTTCCATGTTCATACAGATAGCGATGTAGTTATTTCCATGTTCATACAGATAGCGGTGTAGATATTTACATGTTCATACAGGTAGCGGTGTAGATATTTACATGTTCATACAGGTAGCGGTGTAGATATTTCCATGTTCATTCAGATAGCTGTGTAGATATTTCCATGTTCATACAGATAGCGGTGTAGGTATTTCCATGTTTATGGAGATAGCGGTATAGATATTTGCATCTTTATACAGATGGTGGTGTAGATATTTCTATGTTTATAGATATGGCGGTCTAGAAATTTCCATGTTTACAGAGATAGTTTTGTAGTTATTACCAAGTTTATAGAAATAGCGGTGTAGATATTTCCATGTTTATACAGATAGCAGTGTAGCTATTTACATGTTTGTACAGATGGCGGTCGAGATATTTTCTTGTTTATACAGATAGCTGTGTAGCTATTTCCATGTTTATATAGATAGCGGTGTAGATATTTCCAATTTTATACAGATAGCAGTGAAGATATTTCCATGTTCATACAGATAGCGGTGTAGATATTTCCACGTTTATAGAGATGGCGGTGTAGATATTTCCATGTTCATACAGTTGGCATTGTAGATATTTCCATGTTTACAGAGATGGTGGTGTAGATATTTCCATGTTTATACAGATGGCGGTGGAGATATTTCCATGTTTATAGAGATGGCGGTGTAGATATTTCCAAGTTAATACAGATAGCGGTGTAGATATTTCCATGTTTAGAGAGATGGCGACGTAGTTATTTTCATGTTTATACAGATAGCGGGGAAGGTATTTCCATGTTTATAGAGATAACGGTGTAGATATTTCCAATTTTATACAGATAGCAGTGTTGAAATTTCCATGTTCATAGAGATAGTGGTGTAGATAGTTCCACGTTTATAGAGATGGCGGTGAAGATATTTCCATGTTCATACAGATGGCGGTGTAGATAATTCCATGTTCATACAAATGTCGGTGTAGATATTTCCATTTTCATAGAGATGGTGGTGTAGATATTTCCATGCTCATACAAATGGCGGTGTAGATATTTCCATGTTTATTCAGATAGCGGTATAGATATTTCCATCTTTATACAGATGGTGGTGTAGATATTTCTATGTTTATAGATATGGCGGTCTAGAAATTTCCATGTTTACAGAGATAGTTTTGTAGTTATTACCAAGTTTATAGAAATAGCGGTGTAGATATTTCCATGTTTATACAGATAGCAGTGTAGCTATTTACATGTTTGTACAGATGGCGGTCGAGATATTTTCTTGTTTATACAGATAGCGGTGTATATATTTCCATGTTGATACAGTTAGCGGTATAGATATTTCCATGTTCATACAGATGGCGGTGTAGATATTTACATGTTCATACAGATTGCGGTGTAGATATTTCCATGTTCATACAGATGGCGATGTAGATATTTCCATGTTCATACAGATGGCGGTGTAGATATTTCCATGTTCTTACAGATGGCGGTGTACATATTTCTATGTTCATACAGATAACGGTGTAGATATTTCCATGTTCATACAGATAGCGGTGTAGATATTTCCATGTTCATACAAATTGCGGTGTAGATATTTCCATGTTTATACAGATAGCAGTGTAGATATTTCCATGTTTATAGAGATAGCGGTGTAGATATTTCCATTGATATACAGATAGCTGAGTAGCTATTTGCATGTTCATACACATAGCGGTGTAGATATTTCCATGTTCATACAGATAGTGGTGTAGATATTTCCATGTTCGTACAGAGAGCGGTGTAGATATTTCCATGTTCATACAGATAGCGGTGTAGATATTTCCATGTTCATACAGATAGCGGTGTAGGTATTTCCCTGTTCATACACTTAGCGTTTTAGATATTTCCATGTTCATACAGAAGGCAGTGTAGCTATTTACATGTTCATACAGATGGCGGTGTACATATTTCCATGTTCGTACGGATGGCAGTGTAGATATTTCCATGTTCATACAGGTGGTGGTGTAGATATTTCCGTGTTTATACAGATAGCAGTGAAGTTATTTCCATGTTTATAGAGATAGCAGTGTAGATATTTCCATTGATATACAGATAGCTGTGTAGATATTTGCATGTGCATACAGATAGCGGTGTAGATATTTCCATGTTCATACAGATGGCGGTGTAGATATTTACATGTTCATACAGTTGGCGGTGTAAATATTTCCATGTTCATACAGATGGCAGTGTAGATATTTCAATGTTCATAGAGATGGCAGTGTAGATATTTCCATGTTTATGTAGATAGCGGTATAGATATTTCCATGTTTATACAGATGGTGTTGTAGATATTTCCATGTTTATAGAGATGGCAGTCTAGATATTTCCTTCTTTATAGAGACAGTGGTGTAGTTATTTCCAACTTTATAGAGACAGCGTTGTAGATATTTCCATGTTTATACAGATAGCGGTGAAGATATTTCCAGGTTTATACAGATAGCGGTGTAGATATTTCCATGTTTATACAGATAGCGGTGTAGATATTTCCATCTTAATACAGATGGCGGTGTAGATATGTAAATGTTCGTACAGATGGCAGTGTAGATATTTCCACGTTCATACAGATGGCGGTGTAGATATTTCGAAGTTTATAGATATGGCGCTCTAGTTATTTCCATATTTATAGAGAAATCTGTGTAGATATTTCCATGTATACGCAGATATCTGTGAAGATATTTCCAGGTTCATGCAGATGGCGGTGTAGATATTTCCATGTTTATAGAGATGGCGGTGTAGATATTTCCATGTTCATACAGATAGCGGTGTATATATTTCCATGTTCATAGAAATGGCGGTGTAGATATTTGCATGTTCATAGCGATGGCGGTATAGATATTTCCATGTTTATACAGAGGGCGTTTAGATGTTTCCATGTTTACAGAGATAGCAGTGTAGATATTTCCATGTTGATATACATAGCGGAGAATATATTTCCAACTTTATAGAGATAGCGGTGTAGATATTTCTATATTTATAGAGATAGTGTTGTACATATTTCCATGTTTATACAGATAGCGGTATAGGTATTTCCATGTTTGTAGAAATAGTGGTGTAGTTATTTCCAAGTTCATAGAGATAGCGATGTAGATATTTCCATGTTTATACAGATAGCGGTGAAGATATTTCCATGGTTATACAGATAGCGGTGTAGATATTTCCATGTTTATACAGATAGCGGTGTAGATATTTCCATCTTAATACAGATGGCGGTGTAGATATGTAAATGTTCGTACAGATGGCAGTGTAGATATTTCCACGTTCATACAGATGGCGGTGTAGATATTTCGAAGTTTATAGATATGGCGCTCTAGTTATTTCCATATTTATAGAGAAATCTGTGTAGATATTTCCATGTATACGCAGATATCTGTGAAGATATTTCCAGGTTCATGCAGATGGCGGTGTAGATATTTCCATGTTTATAGAGATGGCGGTGTAGATATTTCCATGTTCATACAGATAGCGGTGTATATATTTCCATGTTCATAGAAATGGCGGTGTAGATATTTGCATGTTCATAGCGATGGCGGTATAGATATTTCCATGTTTATACAGAGGGCGTTTAGATGTTTCCATGTTTACAGAGATAGCAGTGTAGATATTTCCATGTTGATATACATAGCGGAGAATATATTTCCAACTTTATAGAGATAGCGGTGTAGATATTTCTATATTTATAGAGATAGCGTTGTACATATTTCCATGTTTATACAGATAGCGGTATAGGTATTTCCATGTTTGTAGAAATAGTGGTGTAGTTATTTCCAAGTTCATAGAGATAGCGATGTAGATATTTCCATGTTTATACAGATAGCGGTGTAGATATTTCCATGTTCATACAGATGGCAGGGTAGATATTTCAAAGTTTATAGAGATAGCGCTGTAGTTATTTCCATATTTGTAGAGAAATCTGTGTAGATATTTCCATGTATATGCAGATAGCTATGTAGATATTTCCATGTTCATGCAGATAGTGGTGTAGATATTTCCATGTTCATCCAGATGCCGGTGTAGATATATCCATGTTCATACAGATGGCGGTGAAGATATTTGAATATTCATACAGATGGCGGTGTAGATATTTCCATGTTCATACAAATGGCGGTGTAGATATTTCCATGTTCATAGAGATGGCGGTGTAGATATTTCCATGTTTATACAGATAGCAGTGTGGTTATTTCCATGTTTATAGAGATAGCAGTGTAGATATTTCCATTGTTATACGGAGAGCTGTGTAGATATTTGCATGTTCATACAGATAGCGGTGTAGATATTTCCATGTTCATACAGATAGCGGTGTACATATTTCCATGTTCGTACACATAGCGGTGTAGATATTTCCATGTTCATACAGATAACGGTGTAGATATTTCCATGTTCATACAGATAGCGGTGTAGATATTTCCATGTTCATACAGTTAGCGGTGTAGATGTTTCCATGTTCATACAGATGGCGGTGTAGATATTTACATGTTCACTCAGATGGCGGTGTAGATATTTCCTTGTTCATACAGATGGCGGTGTAGATATTTCCCTGTTCATAGAGATTGTGGCGTACATATTTCCGTGTTTATGCAGATAGCTGTATAGATATTTCCATGTTTAAACTGATGGTGGTGTAGATATTTCCATGTTTATAGAGATGGCGGTCTAGATATTTCCATGTTTATAGAGATAGTGGTGTAGTTATTTCCAAGTTTATACAGATGGCGTTGTAGATATTTCCATGTTTATACAGATAGCGGTGAAGATATTTCCATGTTTATATAGATAGCGGTGTATATATTTCCATGTTTATTCAGATAGTGGTGTAGATATTTCCATGTTCATACAGATGGCGCTGTAGATATTTCGAAGTTTATAGAGATAGCGCTGCAGTTATTTCCATATTTATAGAGAAATCTGTGAAGATATTTCCATGTATATGCAGATAGCTGTGTAGATATTTCCATGTTCATGCAGATAGCGGTGTAGATATTTCCATGTTTATCCAGATGCCGGTGTAGATATATCCATGTTCATACAGATGGTGGTGAAGATATTTCCATGTTCATACAGATGGCGATGTTGATATTTCCATGTTCATACAAATGGCGTTGTAGATATTTCCAAGTTCATAGAGATAGCGGTGTAGATAATTCCATGTTCATACAGTTAGCGGTGTAGATATTTCCATGTTCATACAGATGGCGGTGTAGATATTTACATGTTCATACAGATGGCAGTGTAGATATTTCCAAGTTCGTATGGATGGCAGTGTAGATATTTCCATGTTCATACAGGTAGCGGTGTAGATATTTCCATGTTTTTACAGATAGCAGTGTAGTTATTTCCATGTTTATAGAGATAGCAGTGTAAATATTTCCATTGATATACAGATATCTTTGTAGATACTTGCATGTTCATACAGATAGCGGTGTAGATATTTCCATGTTCATACAGATAGCGGTTTAGATATTTCCATGTTCATTCACATAGCAGTGTAGATATTTCCATGTTCATAGAGATAACGGTGTAGATATTTCCATGTTCATACAGATAGCGGTGTAGATATTTCCATGTTCATACAGTTAGCGGTGTAGATATTTCCATGTTCATACAGATGGCGGTGTAGATATTTACAAGTTCGTACAGATGGCGGTTTAGAGATTTCCATGTTGATAGAGACGGTGGAGTAGATATTTCCATGTTTATGCAGATAGCGGTATAGATATTTCCAGGTTTATACAGATGGTGGTGTAGATATTTCCATGTTTATAGAGATGGCGGTCTAGATATTTCCATGTTTATAGAGATAGTGGTGTAGGTATTTCCAAGTTTATAGAGACGGCGTTGTAGATATTTCCATGTTTATACAGATAGCGGTGAAGATATTTCTATGTTTATACAGATAGCGGTGTAGATATTTCCATGTTTATACAGATAGCGGTGTAGATATTTCCATGTTCCTACAGATAGCGGTGTAGATATTTCCATGTTCGTACGGATGGCAGTGTAGATATTTCCATGTTCATACAGGTGGCGGTGTAGATATTTCCATGTTTATACAGATAGCAGTGTAGTTATTTCCATGTTTACAGAGATAGCAGTGAAGATATTTCCATTGATATACAGATAGCTGTGTAGATATTTGCATGTTCATACAGATAGCCGTGTAGTTATTTCCATGTTCATACAGATAGCGGTGTAGATATTTCCATGTTCATACAGAGAGCGGTGCGGATATTTCCATGTTTATACAGAAAGCGGTGCGGATATTTCCATGTTAATACAGATAGAGGTGCAGATATTTCCATGTTTATACAGATAGCGGTATAGATATTTCCATCTTAATACAGATGGCGGTGTAGATATTTCCATGTTTATGCAGATAGCGGTATAGATATTTCCATGTTTATACAGATGGTGGTGTAGATATTTCCATGTTTATGCAGATGGCGGTATAGATATTTCCATGTTTATACAGATGGTGGTGTAGATATTTCCATGTTCATACAGATGGCGGTGTAGATATTTCGAAGTTTATAGAGATAGCGCTGTAGTTATTTCTATATTTATATAGAAATCTGTGTAGATATTTCCATGAATATGCAGATAGCTGTGTAGATATTTCCATGTTCATGCAGATAGCGGTGTAGTTATTTCCATGTTCATCCAGATGCCGGTGTAGATACATCCATGTTCATACAGATGGCAGTGAAGATCTTTCCATGTTCATACAGATGGCTGTGTAGATATTTCCATGCTCATAGAGATGGCGGTGTAGATATTTCCATGTTGATACAGATAGCAGTGTAGTTATTTCCATGTTTATAGAGATAGCAGTGTAGATATTTCCATTGATATACAGATAGCGGTGTAGATATTTCCATGTTCATACAGATAGCGGTGTAGTTATTTCCATGTTCATACAGATAGCAGTGTAGATATTTCCATTTTCATACAGATAGCGGTGTAGATATTTCCATGTTCATAGAGTTAGAGGTGTAGATATTTCCATGTTCATACAGATGGCGGTGTAGATATTTACAAGTTCATACAGATGGCGGTGTAGATATTTCCATGTTCGTACGGATGGCAGTGTAGATATTTCCATGTTCATACAGGTGGCGGTGCAGATATTTCCATGTTTATACAGATAGCAGTGTAGTTATTTCCATGTTTACAGAGATAGCAGTGAAGATATTTCCATTGATATACAGATAGCTGTGTAGATATTTGCATGTCCATACAGATAGCTGTGTAGTTATTTCCATGTTCATACAGAGAGCGTTGTACATATTTCCATGTTCATACAGATAGCGGTGTAGATATTTCCATTTTCCTACAGATAGCGGTGTGGGTATTTCCATGTTCATACAGTTAGCGGTGTAGATATTTCCATGTTCATGCAGATGGCGGTTTAGATATTTACATGTTCATACAGGTGGCGGTGTAAATATTTCCAAGTTCTTACAGATGGCGGTGTAGATATTTCCATGTTCATAGAGATGGCAGTGTAAATATTTCCATGTTTATGCAGATAGAGGTATAGATATTTCCATGTTTATACAGATGGTGGTGTAGATATTTCCATGTTTATAGAGATGGCGGTCTAGATATTTCCATGTTTATAGAGATAGTGGTGTAGTTATTTCAAAGTTTATAGAGACAGCATCGTAGATATTTCCATGTTTATACAGATAGCGGTGAAGTTATTTCCATGTTTATACAGATAGCGGTATAGATATTTCCATGTTTATACAGATAGCGGTGTAGATATTTCCATGCTTATAGAGATAGTGGTGTAGATAATTCCAATTTTATACTGATAGCAGAGTAGATATTTCCAAGTTCATACAGATAGCAGTGTAGATATTTCCACGTTTATAGAGATGGCTGTGTAGATATTTCCATGTTCATACAGATGGCGGTGTAGATATTTCCATGTTTATAGAGATGGCGGTGTAGATATTTTCAGGTTTACACAGATGGCAGTGTAGATATTTCCATGTTTACACACATAGCGGTGTAGACGTTTCCATGTTTACACATATAGCGGTGTGGATATTTCCATGTTTATGCAGATAGCGGTGTAGATATTTCCATGTTCATACAGATAGCGGTGTAGATATTTCCATGTTCATACCAATTGTGGTGTAGATATTTCCATGATCATACAGTTAGCGGTATAGATATTTCCATGTTTATACAGATGGTGGTGTAGATATTTCCATGTTTATGCAGATGGCGGTGTAGATATTTCCATGTTCATACCAATTGTGGTGTAGATTGTTCCATATTCATACAGTTAGCGGTATAGATATTTCCATGTTTATACAGATGGTGGTGTAGATATTTCCATGTTTATGCAGATGGCGGTATAGATATTTCCATGTTTATACAGATGGTGGTGTAGATATTTCCATGTTCATACAGATGGCGGTGTAGTTATTTCCATGTTCATCCAGATGCTGGTGTACATACATCCATGTTCATAGAGATGGCGGTGAAGATATTTCCATGTTCATACAGATGGCTGTGTAGATATTTCCATGTTCATAGAGATGGCGGTGTAGATATTTCCATGTTGATACAGATAGCAGTGTAGTTATTTCCATGTTTATAGAGATAGCAGTGTAGATATTTCCATTGATATACAGATAGCGGTGTAGATATTTCCATGTTCATACAGATAGCGGTGTAGATATTTCCATGTTCATACAGAGAGCGGTGTAGATATTTCCATGTTCATACAGATAGCTGTGTAGATATTTCCATGTTCATACAGATAGCTGTGTAGATATTTCCATTTTCATACAGATAGCGGTGTAGATATTTCCATGTTCATACAGTTAGCGGTGTAGATATTTCCATTTTCATACAGATGGCGGTGTAGATATTTACATGTTCATACAGATGGCGGTGTAGATATTTCCATGTTCGTACGGATGGCAGTGTAGATATTTCCATGTTCATACAGGTGGCGGTGTAGATATTTCCATGTTTATACAGATAGTAGTTTAGTTATTTCCATGTTTACAGAGATAGCAGTGTAGATATTTCCATTGATATACAGATAGCTGTGTAGATATTTGCATGTTCATATAGATAGCAGTGTAGATATTTCCATGTTCATACAGATAGCGGTGTAGATATTTCCATGTTCATACAGAGAGCGGTGTAGATATTTCCATGTTCATACAGATGGCAGTGTAGATATTTCCATGTTCATACAGATGGTGGTGTAGTTATTTCCATGTTCATACAGATAGCGGTGTAGATATTTCCATGTTCGTACGGATGGCAGTGTAGATATTTCCATGTTCATACAGGTGGCGGTGTAGATATTTCCATGTTTATACAGATAGCAGTGTAGTTATTTCCATGTTTACAGAGATAGCAGTGAAGATATTTCCATTGATATACAGATAGCTGTGTAGATATTTGCATGTTCATACAGATAGCCGTGTAGTTATTTCCATGTTCATACAGATAGCGGTGTAGATATTTCCATGTTCATACAGATAGCGGTGTGGATATTTCCATGTTTATACAGAAAGCGGTGCGGATATTTCCATGTTAATACAGATAGAGGTGCAGATATTTCCATGTTTATACAGATAGCGGTATAGATATTTCCATCTTAATACAGATGGCGGTGTAGATATTTCCATGTTTATGCAGATAGCGGTATAGATATTTCCATGTTTATACAGATGGTGGTGTAGATATTTCCAAGTTTATAGAGACAGCATTGTAGATATTTCCATGTTTATACAGATAGCGGTATAGATATTTCCATGTTTATACAGATAGCGGTGTAGATATTTCCATGCTTATAGAGATAGTGGTGTAGATAATTCCAATTTTATACTGATAGCAGAGTAGATATTTCCAAGTTCATACAGATAGCAGTGTAGATATTTCCACGTTTATAGAGATGGCTGTGTAGATATTTCCAGGTTCATACAGATGGCGGTGTAGGTATTTCCATGTTTATAGAGATGGCGGTGTAGATATTTTCAGGTTTACACAGATGGCAGTGTAGTTATTTCCATGTTTACACACATAGCGGTGTAGACGTTTCCATGTTTACACAGATAGCGGTGTGGATATTTCCATGTTTATGCAGATAGCGGTGTAGATATTTCCATGTTCATACAGATAGCGGTGTAGATATTTCCATGTTCATACCAATTGTGGTGTAGATATTTCCATGTTCATACAGATAGCGGTATAGATATTTCCATGTTTATACAGATGGTGGTGTAGATATTTCCATGTTTATGCAGATGGCGGTGTAGATATTTCCAAGTTCATACCAATTGTGGTGTAGATTGTTCCATATTCATACAGTTAGCGGTATAGATATTTCCATGTTTATACAGATGGTGGTGTAGATATTTCCATGTTTATGCAGATGGCGGTATAGATATTTCCATGTTTATACAGATGGTGGTGTAGATATTTCCATGTTCATACAGATGGCGGTGTAGATATTTCGAAGTTTATAGAGATAGCGCTGTAGTTATTTCTATATTTATATAGAAATCTGTGTAGATATTTCCATGTATATGCAGATAGCTGTGTAGATATTTCCATGTTCATGCAGGTTGCGGTGTAGTTATTTCCATGTTCATCCAGATGCCGGTGTAGATACATCCATGTTCATAGAGATGGCGGTGAAGATATTTCCATGTTCATACAGATGGCTGTGTAGATATTTCCATGTTCATAGAGATGGCGGTGTAGATATTTCCATGTTGATACAGATAGCAGTGTAGTTATTTCCATGTTTATAGAGATAGCAGTGTAGATATTTCCATTGATATACAGATAGCGGTGTAGATATTTCCATGTTCATACAGATAGCGGTGTAGATATTTCCATGTTCATACAGAGAGCGGTGTAGATATTTCCATGTTCATACAGATGGCGGTGTAGATATTTACATGTTCATACAGATGGCGGTGTAGATATTTCCATGTTCGTACGGATGGCAGTGTAGATATTTCCATGTTCATACAGGTGGCGATGTAGATATTTCCATGTTTATACAGATAGCCGTGTAGTTATTTCCATGTTTATAGAGATTGCAGTGTAGATATTTCCATTGATATACAGATAGCTGTGTAGATATTTGCATGGTCATACAGATAGCGGTGTAGATATTTCCATGTTTATACAGATAGCGGTGTAGATATTTCCTTGTTTATAGAGATAGTGGTGTAGATAATTCCAATTTTATACAGATAGCAGTGTAGATATTTCCAAGTTCATACAGATAGCTGTGTAGATATTTCTACGTTTATAGAAATGGCGGTTTAGATATTTCCATGTTCATACAGATGGCGGTGTAGATATTTCCATGTTCATAGAGATGGCGGTGTAGATATTTCCATGTTCATAGAGATGGCGGTGTAGATATTTCCATGTTCATACAAATGGCGGTGTAGATATTTCCATGTTCATAGAGATGGCGGTGTAGATATTTCCATGTTTATACAGATAGTAGTGTAGTTATTTCCATGTTTATAGAGATAGCAGTGTAGATATTTCCACTGATATAGAGATAGCTGTGTAGATATTTGCATGTTCATACAGATAGCGGTGTAGATATTTCCATGTTCATACAGATAACGGTGTAGATATTTCCATGTTCATACAGATAGCGGTTTAGATATTTCCATGTTCGTATAGACGGCGGTGTTGACATTTCCATGTTCATAGAGATGGCGGTGTGGATATTTCTACGTTTAAGCAGGTAGCGGTATAGATATTTCCATGTTTATACAGATGGTGGTGTAGATATTTCCATGTTTATAGAGATGGCGGTCTAGATATTTCCATGTTTATAGAGATAGTGGTGTAGTTATTTCCAAGTTTATAGAGAGAGCGTTGTAGATATTTCCATGTTTATCCAGATAGCGGTGAAGATATTTCCATGTTTATACAGACAGCGGTGTAGATATTTAAATGTTTATACAGATAGCGTTGTAGATATTTCCATGTTTATAGAGATAGTGGTGTAGATAATTCCATTTTTATACAGATAGCCTTGTAGATATTTCCAAGTTCATACAGATAGCTGTGTAGATATTTCCACGTTTATACAAATGGCGGTGTAGATATTTCCATGTTCATACAGATGGCGTTGTAGATATTTCCATGTTTGTAGAGATGGCGGTGTAGATATTTTCATGTTTACACAGATGGCGGTGTAGATATTCCCATGTTTACACAGAAAGCGGTGTAGACAATTCCATGTTTACACAGACAGCGGTGTGGATATTTCCATCTTTATGCAGATAGCGGTGTATATATTTCCATGTTTATACAGACAGCGGTGCAGATATTTCCATGTTTATACAGATAGTTGGGCAGATATTTCCACGTTTATACAGATAGCGGAGTATATATTTCCATCTTAATACAGATGTCGGTGTAGATATCTCCATGTTCGTACAGATGGCGGTGTAGATATTTCCATGTTCATACAGATGGCATGGTAGATATTTCGAAGTTTATAGAGATAGCGCTGTAATTATTTCCATATTTATAGAGAAATCTGTGTAGATATTTCCATGTATATGCAGATAGCTATGTAGATATTTCCATGTTCATGCAGATAGCGGTGTAGATATTTCCATGTTCATCCAGATGCCGGTGTAGATATATCCATGTTCATACAGATGGCGGTGAAGATATTTCCATGTTCATACAGATGGCGGTGTAGATATTTCCATGTTCATACAAATGGCGGTGTAGATAATTCCATGTTCATACAGATAGCAGTGAAGATATTTCCATGTTCATACAGTTAGCGGTGTAGATATTTCCATGTTCATACTGATGGCGGAGTAGATATTTACATGTTCATACAGATGGCGGTGTAGATATTTCCATGTTCGAACAGATGGCGGTGTTGGTATTTCCATGTTCATAGAGATGGCGGTGTAGATATTTCTATGTTTATGCAGATAGCGGTATAGATATTTCCATGTTTATACAGATGGTGGTGTAGATATTTCCATGTTTATAGAGATGGCGGTCTAGATATTTCCATGTTTATAGAGATAGTGGTGTAGTTATTTCCAAGTTTATAGAGACAGCGTTGTAGATATTTCCATGTTTATACAGATAGCGGTGAAGATATTTCCATGTTCATACAGATAGCGGTGTAGATATTTCCACATTTATAGAGATGGCGGTGTAGATATTTCCATGTTCATACAGATGGCGGTGTAGATATTTCCATGTTTATAGAGATGGCGGTGTAGATATTTTCATGTTTACACAGATAGCGGTGTAGACATTTCCATGTTTACACAGATAGCGGAGTGGATATTTCCATGTTTATGCAGATAGCGGTGTAGATATTTCCATGTTTATACAGATAGCGGTGCGGATATTTCCATGTTTATACAGATAGTTGGGCAGATATTTCCATGTTTATACAGATAGCGGTGTAGATATTTCCATCTTAATACAGATGGCGGTGTAGATATGTCCATGTTCATACAGATGGCGGTGTAGATATTTCGAAGTTTATAGAGATAGCACTGTAGTTATTTCCATATTTATAGAGAAATCTGTGTAGATATTTCCATGTATATGCAGATAGCTGTGTAGATATTTCCATGTTCATGCAGATAGCAATGTTGATATTTCCATGTTCATCCAGATGCCGGTGTAGATATATCCATGTTCATACAGATGGCGGTGAAGATATTTCCATGTTCAAACAGATGGCGGTGTAGATAATTCCATGTTCATACATATGGCGGTGTAGATTTTTCCATGTTCATAGAGATGGCGGTGTAGATATTTCCATGCTCATACAAATGGCGGTGTAGATATTTCCCTCTTCATAGAGATGGCGGTGTAGATATTTCCATGTTTATACAGATAGCAGTGTAGTTATTTCCATGGTTATAGAGATAGCAGTGTAGATATTTCCATTGATATACAGATAGCTGTGTAGATATTTGCATGTTCATACAGATAGCTGTGTAGATATTTCCATGTTCATAAAGATAGCGGTGTAGATATTTCCATGTTCATGCAGATAGCGGTGTAGATATTTCCATGTTCATACAGATAGCGGTGTAGATATTTCCATGTTCATAGAGATAGCAGTGTAGATATTTCCATGTTCATACTGTTAGCGGTGTAGATATTTCCATGTTCATACAGATGGCGGTGTAGATATTTACATGTTCATACAGATGGCGGTGTAGATATTTCCATGTTCGTACGGATGGCAGTGTAGATATTTCCATGTTCATTCAGGTTGCGGTGTAGATATTTCCATGTTTCTACAGATAGCAGAGTAGTTATTTCCATGTTTATAGAGATAGCAGTGTAGATATTTCCATTGATATACAGATAGCTGTGTAGATATTTGAATGTTCATACAGATAGCGGTGTAGATATTTCCATGTTCATACAGATAGCGGTTTAGATATTTCCATGTTCATACAGATAGCGGTGTAGATATTTCCAGGTTCATACAGATAACGGTGTAGATATTTCCATGTTCATACAGATAGCGGTGTAGATATTTCCATGTTCATACAGTTAGCGGTGTAGATATTTCCATGTTCATACAGATGGCGGTGTAGATATTTCCATGTTCATAGAGATGGCGGTGTAGATATTTCCATGTTCATAGAGATGGCGGTGTAGATATTTCCATGTTCATACAAATGGCGGTGTAGATATTTCCATGTTCATAGAGATGGCGGTGTAGATATTTCCATGTTTATACAGATAGTAGTGTAGTTATTTCCATGTTTATAGAGATAGCAGTGTAGATATTTCCACTGATATAGAGATAGCTGTGTAGATATTTGCATGTTCATACAGATAGCGGTGTAGATATTTCCATGTTCATACAGATAACGGTGTAGATATTTCCATGTTCATACAGATAGCGGTTTAGATATTTCCATGTTCGTATAGACGGCGGTGTTGACATTTCCATGTTCATAGAGATGGCGGTGTGGATATTTCTACGTTTAAGCAGGTAGCGGTATAGATATTTCCATGTTTATACAGATGGTGGTGTAGATATTTCCATGTTTATAGAGATGGCGGTCTAGATATTTCCATGTTTATAGAGATAGTGGTGTAGTTATTTCCAAGTTTATAGAGAGAGCGTTGTAGATATTTCCATGTTTATCCAGATAGCGGTGAAGATATTTCCATGTTTATACAGACAGCGGTGTAGATATTTAAATGTTTATACAGATAGCGTTGTAGATATTTCCATGTTTATAGAGATAGTGGTGTAGATAATTCCATTTTTATACAGATAGCCTTGTAGATATTTCCAAGTTCATACAGATAGCTGTGTAGATATTTCCACGTTTATACAAATGGCGGTGTAGATATTTCCATGTTCATACAGATGGCGTTGTAGATATTTCCATGTTTGTAGAGATGGCGGTGTAGATATTTTCATGTTTACACAGATGGCGGTGTAGATATTCCCATGTTTACACAGAAAGCGGTGTAGACAATTCCATGTTTACACAGACAGCGGTGTGGATATTTCCATCTTTATGCAGATAGCGGTGTATATATTTCCATGTTTATACAGACAGCGGTGCAGATATTTCCATGTTTATACAGATAGTTGGGCAGATATTTCCACGTTTATACAGATAGCGGAGTATATATTTCCATCTTAATACAGATGTCGGTGTAGATATCTCCATGTTCGTACAGATGGCGGTGTAGATATTTCCATGTTCATACAGATGGCATGGTAGATATTTCGAAGTTTATAGAGATAGCGCTGTAATTATTTCCATATTTATAGAGAAATCTGTGTAGATATTTCCATGTATATGCAGATAGCTATGTAGATATTTCCATGTTCATGCAGATAGCGGTGTAGATATTTCCATGTTCATCCAGATGCCGGTGTAGATATATCCATGTTCATACAGATGGCGGTGAAGATATTTCCATGTTCATACAGATGGCGGTGTAGATATTTCCATGTTCATACAAATGGCGGTGTAGATAATTCCATGTTCATACAGATAGCAGTGAAGATATTTCCATGTTCATACAGTTAGCGGTGTAGATATTTCCATGTTCATACTGATGGCGGAGTAGATATTTACATGTTCATACAGATGGCGGTGTAGATATTTCCATGTTCGAACAGATGGCGGTGTTGGTATTTCCATGTTCATAGAGATGGCGGTGTAGATATTTCTATGTTTATGCAGATAGCGGTATAGATATTTCCATGTTTATACAGATGGTGGTGTAGATATTTCCATGTTTATAGAGATGGCGGTCTAGATATTTCCATGTTTATAGAGATAGTGGTGTAGTTATTTCCAAGTTTATAGAGACAGCGTTGTAGATATTTCCATGTTTATACAGATAGCGGTGAAGATATTTCCATGTTCATACAGATAGCGGTGTAGATATTTCCACATTTATAGAGATGGCGGTGTAGATATTTCCATGTTCATACAGATGGCGGTGTAGATATTTCCATGTTTATAGAGATGGCGGTGTAGATATTTTCATGTTTACACAGATAGCGGTGTAGACATTTCCATGTTTACACAGATAGCGGAGTGGATATTTCCATGTTTATGCAGATAGCGGTGTAGATATTTCCATGTTTATACAGATAGCGGTGCGGATATTTCCATGTTTATACAGATAGTTGGGCAGATATTTCCATGTTTATACAGATAGCGGTGTAGATATTTCCATCTTAATACAGATGGCGGTGTAGATATGTCCATGTTCATACAGATGGCGGTGTAGATATTTCGAAGTTTATAGAGATAGCACTGTAGTTATTTCCATATTTATAGAGAAATCTGTGTAGATATTTCCATGTATATGCAGATAGCTGTGTAGATATTTCCATGTTCATGCAGATAGCAATGTTGATATTTCCATGTTCATCCAGATGCCGGTGTAGATATATCCATGTTCATACAGATGGCGGTGAAGATATTTCCATGTTCAAACAGATGGCGGTGTAGATAATTCCATGTTCATACATATGGCGGTGTAGATTTTTCCATGTTCATAGAGATGGCGGTGTAGATATTTCCATGCTCATACAAATGGCGGTGTAGATATTTCCCTCTTCATAGAGATGGCGGTGTAGATATTTCCATGTTTATACAGATAGCAGTGTAGTTATTTCCATGGTTATAGAGATAGCAGTGTAGATATTTCCATTGATATACAGATAGCTGTGTAGATATTTGCATGTTCATACAGATAGCTGTGTAGATATTTCCATGTTCATAAAGATAGCGGTGTAGATATTTCCATGTTCATGCAGATAGCGGTGTAGATATTTCCATGTTCATACAGATAGCGGTGTAGATATTTCCATGTTCATAGAGATAGCAGTGTAGATATTTCCATGTTCATACTGTTAGCGGTGTAGATATTTCCATGTTCATACAGATGGCGGTGTAGATATTTACATGTTCATACAGATGGCGGTGTAGATATTTCCATGTTCGTACGGATGGCAGTGTAGATATTTCCATGTTCATTCAGGTTGCGGTGTAGATATTTCCATGTTTCTACAGATAGCAGAGTAGTTATTTCCATGTTTATAGAGATAGCAGTGTAGATATTTCCATTGATATACAGATAGCTGTGTAGATATTTGAATGTTCATACAGATAGCGGTGTAGATATTTCCATGTTCATACAGATAGCGGTTTAGATATTTCCATGTTCATACAGATAGCGGTGTAGATATTTCCAGGTTCATACAGATAACGGTGTAGATATTTCCATGTTCATACAGATAGCGGTGTAGATATTTCCATGTTCATACAGTTAGCGGTGTAGATATTTCCATGTTCATACAGATGGCGGTGTAGATATTTACATGTTCATTCAGATGGCGGTGTAGATATTTCCATGTTCGTACAGATGGCAGTGTAGATATTTCCATGTTCATAGAGATGGCGGTGTAGATATTTCCATGTTTCTACAGATAGTAGTGTAGTTATTTCCATGTTTATAGAGATAGCAGTGTAGATATTTCCACTGATATAGAGATAGCTGTGTAGATATTTGCATGTTCATACAGATAGCGGTGTAGATATTTCCATGTTCATACAGATAACGGTGTAGATATTTCCATGTTCATACAGATAGCGGTTTAGATATTTCCATGTTCGTATAGACGGCGGTGTTGACATTTCCATGTTCATAGAGATGGCGGTGTGGATATTTCTACGTTTAAGCAGGTAGCGGTATAGATATTTCCATGTTTATACAGATGGTGGTGTAGATATTTCCATGTTTATAGAGATGGCGGTCTAGATATTTCCATGTTTATAGAGATAGTGGTGTAGTTATTTCCAAGTTTATAGAGACAGCGTTGTAGATATTTCCATGTTTATCCAGATAGCGGTGAAGATATTTCCATGTTTATACAGACAGCGGTGTAGATATTTAAATGTTTATACAGATAGCGTTGTAGATATTTCCATGTTTATAGAGATAGTGGTGTAGATAATTCCATTTTTATACAGATAGCCTTGTAGATATTTCCAAGTTCATACAGATAGCTGTGTAGATATTTCCACGTTTATACAAATGGCGGTGTAGATATTTCCATGTTCATACAGATGGCGTTGTAGATATTTCCATGTTTGTAGAGATGGCGGTGTAGATATTTTCATGTTTACACAGATGGCGGTGTAGATATTCCCATGTTTACACAGAAAGCGGTGTAGACAATTCCATGTTTACACAGACAGCGGTGTGGATATTTCCATCTTTATGCAGATAGCGGTGTATATATTTCCATGTTTATACAGACAGCGGTGCAGATATTTCCATGTTTATACAGATAGTTGGGCAGATATTTCCACGTTTATACAGATAGCGGAGTATATATTTCCATCTTAATACAGATGTCGGTGTAGATATCTCCATGTTCGTACAGATGGCGGTGTAGATATTTCCATGTTCATACAGATGGCATGGTAGATATTTCGAAGTTTATAGAGATAGCGCTGTAATTATTTCCATATTTATAGAGAAATCTGTGTAGATATTTCCATGTATATGCAGATAGCTATGTAGATATTTCCATGTTCATGCAGATAGCGGTGTAGATATTTCCATGTTCATCCAGATGCCGGTGTAGATATATCCATGTTCATACAGATGGCGGTGAAGATATTTCCATGTTCATACAGATGGCGGTGTAGATATTTCCATGTTCATACAAATGGCGGTGTAGATAATTCCATGTTCATACAGATAGCAGTGAAGATATTTCCATGTTCATACAGTTAGCGGTGTAGATATTTCCATGTTCATACTGATGGCGGAGTAGATATTTACATGTTCATACAGATGGCGGTGTAGATATTTCCATGTTCGAACAGATGGCGGTGTTGGTATTTCCATGTTCATAGAGATGGCGGTGTAGATATTTCTATGTTTATGCAGATAGCGGTATAGATATTTCCATGTTTATACAGATGGTGGTGTAGATATTTCCATGTTTATAGAGATGGCGGTCTAGATATTTCCATGTTTATAGAGATAGTGGTGTAGTTATTTCCAAGTTTATAGAGACAGCGTTGTAGATATTTCCATGTTTATACAGATAGCGGTGAAGATATTTCCATGTTCATACAGATAGCGGTGTAGATATTTCCACATTTATAGAGATGGCGGTGTAGATATTTCCATGTTCATACAGATGGCGGTGTAGATATTTCCATGTTTATAGAGATGGCGGTGTAGATATTTTCATGTTTACACAGATAGCGGTGTAGACATTTCCATGTTTACACAGATAGCGGAGTGGATATTTCCATGTTTATGCAGATAGCGGTGTAGATATTTCCATGTTTATACAGATAGCGGTGCGGATATTTCCATGTTTATACAGATAGTTGGGCAGATATTTCCATGTTTATACAGATAGCGGTGTAGATATTTCCATCTTAATACAGATGGCGGTGTAGATATGTCCATGTTCATACAGATGGCGGTGTAGATATTTCGAAGTTTATAGAGATAGCACTGTAGTTATTTCCATATTTATAGAGAAATCTGTGTAGATATTTCCATGTATATGCAGATAGCTGTGTAGATATTTCCATGTTCATGCAGATAGCAATGTTGATATTTCCATGTTCATCCAGATGCCGGTGTAGATATATCCATGTTCATACAGATGGCGGTGAAGATATTTCCATGTTCAAACAGATGGCGGTGTAGATAATTCCATGTTCATACATATGGCGGTGTAGATTTTTCCATGTTCATAGAGATGGCGGTGTAGATATTTCCATGCTCATACAAATGGCGGTGTAGATATTTCCCTCTTCATAGAGATGGCGGTGTAGATATTTCCATGTTTATACAGATAGCAGTGTAGTTATTTCCATGGTTATAGAGATAGCAGTGTAGATATTTCCATTGATATACAGATAGCTGTGTAGATATTTGCATGTTCATACAGATAGCTGTGTAGATATTCCATGTTCATAAAGATAGCGGTGTAGATATTTCCATGTTCATGCAGATAGCGGTGTAGATATTTCCATGTTCATACAGATAGCGGTGTAGATATTTCCATGTTCATAGAGATAGCAGTGTAGATATTTCCATGTTCATACTGTTAGCGGTGTAGATATTTCCATGTTCATACAGATGGCGGTGTAGATATTTACATGTTCATACAGATGGCGGTGTAGATATTTCCATGTTCGTACGGATGGCAGTGTAGATATTTCCATGTTCATTCAGGTTGCGGTGTAGATATTTCCATGTTTCTACAGATAGCAGAGTAGTTATTTCCATGTTTATAGAGATAGCAGTGTAGATATTTCCATTGATATACAGATAGCTGTGTAGATATTTGAATGTTCATACAGATAGCGGTGTAGATATTTCCATGTTCATACAGATAGCGGTTTAGATATTTCCATGTTCATACAGATAGCGGTGTAGATATTTCCAGGTTCATACTGATAACGGTGTAGATATTTCCATGTTCATACAGATAGCGGTGTAGATATTTCCATGTTCATACAGTTAGCGGTGTAGATATTTCCATGTTCATACAGATGGCGGTGTAGATATTTACATGTTCATTCAGATGGCGGTGTAGATATTTCCATGTTCGTACAGATGGCAGTGTAGATATTTCCATGTTCATAGAGATGGCGGTGTAGATATTTCCATGTTTCTACAGATAGTAGTGTAGTTATTTCCATGTTTATAGAGATAGCAGTGTAGATATTTCCACTGATATAGAGATAGCTGTGTAGATATTTGCATGTTCATACAGATAGCGGTGTAGATATTTCCATGTTCATACAGATAACGGTGTAGATATTTCCATGTTCATACAGATAGCGGTTTAGATATTTCCATGTTCGTATAGACGGCGGTGTTGACATTTCCATGTTCATAGAGATGGCGGTGTGGATATTTCTACGTTTAAGCAGGTAGCGGTATAGATATTTCCATGTTTATACAGATGGTGGTGTAGATATTTCCATGTTTATAGAGATGGCGGTCTAGATATTTCCATGTTTATAGAGATAGTGGTGTAGTTATTTCCAAGTTTATAGAGACAGCGTTGTAGATATTTCCATGTTTATCCAGATAGCGGTGAAGATATTTCCATGTTTATACAGACAGCGGTGTAGATATTTAAATGTTTATACAGATAGCGTTGTAGATATTTCCATGTTTATAGAGATAGTGGTGTAGATAATTCCATTTTTATACAGATAGCCTTGTAGATATTTCCAAGTTCATACAGATAGCTGTGTAGATATTTCCACGTTTATACAAATGGCGGTGTAGATATTTCCATGTTCATACAGATGGCGTTGTAGATATTTCCATGTTTGTAGAGATGGCGGTGTAGATATTTTCATGTTTACACAGATGGCGGTGTAGATATTCCCATGTTTACACAGAAAGCGGTGTAGACAATTCCATGTTTACACAGACAGCGGTGTGGATATTTCCATCTTTATGCAGATAGCGGTGTATATATTTCCATGTTTATACAGACAGCGGTGCAGATATTTCCATGTTTATACAGATAGTTGGGCAGATATTTCCACGTTTATACAGATAGCGGAGTATATATTTCCATCTTAATACAGATGTCGGTGTAGATATCTCCATGTTCGTACAGATGGCGGTGTAGATATTTCCATGTTCATACAGATGGCATGGTAGATATTTCGAAGTTTATAGAGATAGCGCTGTAATTATTTCCATATTTATAGAGAAATCTGTGTAGATATTTCCATGTATATGCAGATAGCTATGTAGATATTTCCATGTTCATGCAGATAGCGGTGTAGATATTTCCATGTTCATCCAGATGCCGGTGTAGATATATCCATGTTCATAC
The DNA here is from genome assembly GCF_029281585.2 of Gorilla gorilla gorilla. Taxonomy (NCBI): domain Eukaryota; kingdom Metazoa; phylum Chordata; class Mammalia; order Primates; family Hominidae; genus Gorilla; species Gorilla gorilla. The sequence continues at coordinate 878,070 of NC_073239.2, read as the reverse complement.
AGATGGCGGTGAAGATATTTCCATGTTCATACAGATGGCGGTGTAGATATTTCCATGTTCATACAAATGGCGGTGTAGATAATTCCATGTTCATACAGATAGCAGTGAAGATATTTCCATGTTCATACAGTTAGCGGTGTAGATATTTCCATGTTCATACTGATGGCGGAGTAGATATTTACATGTTCATACAGATGGCGGTGTAGATATTTCCATGTTCGAACAGATGGCGGTGTTGGTATTTCCATGTTCATAGAGATGGCGGTGTAGATATTTCTATGTTTATGCAGATAGCGGTATAGATATTTCCATGTTTATACAGATGGTGGTGTAGATATTTCCATGTTTATAGAGATGGCGGTCTAGATATTTCCATGTTTATAGAGATAGTGGTGTAGTTATTTCCAAGTTTATAGAGACAGCGTTGTAGATATTTCCATGTTTATACAGATAGCGGTGAAGATATTTCCATGTTCATACAGATAGCGGTGTAGATATTTCCACATTTATAGAGATGGCGGTGTAGATATTTCCATGTTCATACAGATGGCGGTGTAGATATTTCCATGTTTATAGAGATGGCGGTGTAGATATTTTCATGTTTACACAGATAGCGGTGTAGACATTTCCATGTTTACACAGATAGCGGAGTGGATATTTCCATGTTTATGCAGATAGCGGTGTAGATATTTCCATGTTTATACAGATAGCGGTGCGGATATTTCCATGTTTATACAGATAGTTGGGCAGATATTTCCATGTTTATACAGATAGCGGTGTAGATATTTCCATCTTAATACAGATGGCGGTGTTGATATGTCCATGTTCATACAGATGGCGGTGTAGATATTTCGAAGTTTATAGAGATAGCACTGTAGTTATTTCCATATTTATAGAGAAATCTGTGTAGATATTTCCATGTATATGCAGATAGCTGTGTAGATATTTCCATGTTCATGCAGATAGCTATGTTGATATTTCCATGTTCATCCAGATGCCGGTGTAGATATATCCATGTTCATACAGATGGCGGTGAAGATATTTCCATGTTCAAACAGATGGCGGTGTAGATAATTCCATGTTCATACATATGGCGGTGTAGATTTTTCCATGTTCATAGAGATGGCGGTGTAGATATTTCCATGCTCATACAAATGGCGGTGTAGATATTTCCCTCTTCATAGAGATGGCGGTGTAGATATTTCCATGTTTATACAGATAGCAGTGTAGTTATTTCCATGGTTATAGAGATAGCAGTGTAGATATTTCCATTGATATACAGATAGCTGTGTAGATATTTGCATGTTCATACAGATAGCTGTGTAGATATTTCCATGTTCATAAAGATAGCGTTGTAGATATTTCCATGTTCATGCAGATAGCGGTGTAGATATTTCCATGTTCATACAGATAGCGGTGTAGATATTTCCATGTTCATAGAGATAGCAGTGTAGATATTTCCATGTTCATACTGTTAGCGGTGTAGATATTTCCATGTTCATACAGATGGCGGTGTAGATATTTACATGTTCATACAGATGGCGGTGTAGATATTTCCATGTTCGTACGGATGGCAGTGTAGATATTTCCATGTTCATTCAGGTTGCGGTGTAGATATTTCCATGTTTCTACAGATAGCAGAGTAGTTATTTCCATGTTTATAGAGATAGCAGTGTAGATATTTCCATTGATATACAGATAGCTGTGTAGATATTTGAATGTTCATACAGATAGCGGTGTAGATATTTCCATGTTCATACAGATAGCGGTTTAGATATTTCCATGTTCATACAGATAGCGGTGTAGATATTTCCAGGTTCATACAGATAACGGTGTAGATATTTCCATGTTCATACAGATAGCGGTGTAGATATTTCCATGTTCATACAGTTAGCGGTGTAGATATTTCCATGTTCATACAGATGGCGGTGTAGATATTTACATGTTCATTCAGATGGCGGTGTAGATATTTCCATGTTCGTACAGATGGCAGTGTAGATATTTCCATGTTCATAGAGATGGCGGTGTAGATATTTCCATGATTATGCAGATAGCGGTATAGATATTTCCATGTTTATACTGATGGAGGTGTAGATATTTCCATGTTTATAGAGATGGCGGTCTAGATATTTCCATGTATATATAGAGAGAGGTGTAGTTATTTCCAAGTTTATAGAGACAGCGTTGTTGGTATTTCCATGTTTATACAGATAGCGGTGAAGATATTTCCATGTTTATACAGATAGCGGTGTAGATATTTAAATGTTTATACAGATAGTGGTGTAGATATTTCCATGTTTATAGAGATAGTGGTGTAGATAATTCCAATTTTATACAGATAGCAGTGTAGATATTTCCAAGTTCATACAGATAGCGGTGTTGATATTTCCACATTTATACAGATGGCGGTGTAGATATTTCCATGTTCATACAGACTGCGGTGTAGATATTTCCATGTTTATAGTGATGGCAGTGTAGATATTTTCATGTTTACACAGATGGCGGTGTAGATATTTCCATGTTTACACTGAAAGCGGTGTAGACATTTCCATGTTTACACAGATAGCAGTGTGGGTATTTCCATGTTTATGCAGATAGCGGTGTAGATATTTCCATGTTTACACAGATAGCGGTGCGGATATTTCCATGTTAATACAGATAGTTTGGCAGATATTTCCATGTTTATACAGATAGCAGTGTAGATATTTCCATCTTAATACAGATGTCGGTGTAGATATCTCCATGTTCGTACAGATGGCGGTGTAGATATTTCCATGTTCATACAGATGGCAGTGTAGATATTTCGAAGTTTATAGAGATAGTGCTGTAGTTATTTCCATATTATTTGAGAAATCTGTGTAGATATTTCCATGTATATGCAGATAGCTGTGTAGATATTTCCATGTTCATGCAGATAGCGGTGTAGATATTTCCATGTTCATCCAGATGCCGGTGTAGATATATCCATGTTCATACAGATGGCGGTGAAGATATTTCCATGTTCATGCAGATGGCAGTGTAGATATTTCCATGTTCATACAAATGGCGGTTTAGATATTTCCATGTTCATAGAGATGGCGGTGTAGATATTTCCATGCTCATACAAATGGCGGTGCAGATATTTCCATGTTCATAGAGATGGCGGTGTAGATATTTCCATGTTTATACAGATGGCAGTGTGGTTATTTCCATGGTTATAGAGATAGCAGTGTAGATATTTCCATTGATATACAGATAGCTGTGTAGATATTTCGATGTTTATGCAGATAGCGGTATAGATATTTCCATGTTTATACAGATGGTGGTGTAGATATTTCCATGTTCATACAGATAGCGTTGCAGATATTTCCATGTTCGTATAGATGGCGGTGTTGACATTTCCATGTTCATAGAGATGACGGTGTGGATTTTTCTACGTTTATGCAGATAGCGGTATAGATATTTCCATGTTTATACAGATGGTGGTGTAGATATTTCCATGTTTATAGAGATCGCGGTATAGATATTTCCATGTTTATAGAGATAGTGGTGTAGTTATTTCCAAGTTTATAGAGACAGCGTTGTAGATATTTCCATGTTTATCCAGATAGCGCTGAAGATATTTCCATGTTTATACAGATAGCAGTGTAGATATTTAAATGTTTATACAGATAGCATTGTAGATATTTCCATGTTTATAGAGATAGTGGTGTAGATAATTCCAATTTTATACAGATAGCAGTGTAGATATTTCCAAGTTCATACAGATAGCTGTGTAGATATTTCCACGTTTATACAGATGGCGGTGTAGATATTTCCATGTTCATACAGATGGCGTTGTAGATATTTCCATGTTTATAGAGATGGCGGTGTAGATATTTTCATGTTTAAACAGATGGCGGTGTAGATATTTCCATGTTTACACAGAAAGCGGTGTAGACATTTCCATGTTTACACAGATAGCAGTGTGGGTATTTCCATGTTTATGCAGATAGCGGTGTAGATATTTCCATGTTCATACAGATAGCGGTGCAGATATTTCCATGTTTATACAGATAGTTGTGCAGATATATCCATGTTCATGCAGATAGCAGTGTAGATATTTCCATCTTAATGCAGATGGCGGTGTAGAAATCTCCATGTTCGCACAGATGGCGGTGTAGATATTTCCATGTTCATACAGATGGCGGTGTAGATATTTCCATGTTCATACAGATGGCGGTGTAGATATTTCCATGTTCATACAGATGGCGTTGTAGATATTTCCATGTTCGTACAGATGGCGGTGTAGATATTTCCAGGTTCATACAGGTGGCGGTGTAGATATTTCCGTGTTTCTACAGATAGCAGAGTAGTTATTTCCATGTTTATAGAGATAGCAGTGTAGATATTTCCGTTGATATACAGATAGCTTTGTAGATATTTGCATGTTAATACAGATAGCGGTGTAGATATTTCCATGTTCATACAGATAGCGGTGTAGATATTTCCATGTTCATACACATAGCGGTGTAGATATTTCCATGTTCATACAGATAACGGTGTAGATATTTACATGTTCATACAGATAGCGGTGTGGATATTTCCATGTTGATACAGTTAGCGGTGTAGATGATTCCATGTTCATACAGATGGCGGTGTAGATATTTACATGTTCGTACAGATGGCGGTGTAGATATTTCCATGTTCGTACAGATGGCGGTGTAGATATTTCCATGTTCATAGAGATGGCGGCGTAGATATTTCCATGTTTATGGAGATAGCGGTATAGATATTTCCATAGTTATACAGATGGTGGTGTAGATATTTCCATGTTTATAGAGATGGCGGTCTAGATATTTCCATGTTTGTAGAGATAGTGGTGTAGTTATTTCCAAGTTTATAGAGATTTCGTTGTAGATATTTCCATGTTTATACAGATAGCGGTGAAGGTATTTCCATGTTTATACAGATAGCGGTGTAGATATTTAAATGTTTATACAGATAGTGGTGTAGATATTTCCATGTTTATAGAGATAGTGGTGTAGATAATTCCAATTTTATACAGATAGCAGTGTAGATATTTCCAAGTTCATACAGATAGCGGTGTTGATATTTCCACATTTATACAGATGGCGGTGTAGATATTTCCATGTTCATACAGACTGCGGTGTAGATATTTCCATGTTTATAGTGATGGCAGTGTAGATATTTTCATGTTTACACAGATGGCGGTGTAGATATTTCCATGTTTACACTGAAAGCGGTGTAGACATTTCCATGTTTACACAGATAGCAGTGTGGGTATTTCCATGTTTATGCAGATAGCGGTGTAGATATTTCCATGTTTACACAGATAGCGGTGCGGATATTTCCATGTTTATACAGATAGTTGGGCAGATATTTCCATGTTTATACAGATAGCAGTGTAGATATTTCCATTTTAATACAGATGTCGGTGTAGATATCTCCATGTTCGTACAGATGGCGGTGTAGATATTTCCATGTTCATACAGATGGCAGTGTAGATATTTCGAAGTTTATAGAGATAGCGCTGTAGTTATTTCCATATTATTTGAGAAATCTCTGTAGATATTTCCATGTATATGCAGATAGCTGTGTAGATATTTCCATGTTCATGCAGATAGCGGTGTAGATATTTCCATGTTCATCCAGATGCCGGTGTAGATATATCCATGTTCATACAGATGGCGGTGAAGATATTTCCATGTTCATGCAGATGGCTGTGTAGATATTTCCATGTTCATACAAATGGCGGTGTAGATATTTCCATGTTCATAGAGATGGCGGTGTAGATATTTCCATGCTCATGCAAATGGCGGTGCAGATATTTCCATGTTCATAGAGATGGCGGTGTAGATATTTCCATGTTTATACAGATGGCAGTGTGGTTATTTCCATGGTTATAGAGATAGCAGTGTCGATATTTCCATTGATATACAGATAGCTGTGTAGATATTTCGATGTTTATGCAGATAGCGGTATAGATATTTCCATGTTTATACAGATGGTGGTGTAGATATTTCCATGTTCATACAGATAGCGTTGCAGATATTTCCATGTTCGTATAGATGGCGGTGTTGACATTTCCATGTTCATAGAGATGGCGGTGTGGATATTTCTACGTTTATGCAGATAGCGGTATAGATATTTCCATGTTTATACAGATGGTGGTGTAGATATTTCCATGTTTATAGAGATCGCGGTATAGATATTTCCATGTTTATAGAGATAGTGGTGTAGTTATTTCCAAGTTTATAGAGACAGCGTTGTAGATATTTCCATGTTTATCCAGATAGCGGTGAAGATATTTCCATGTTTATACAGATAGCAGTGTAGATATTTAAATGTTTATACAGATAGCATTGTAGATATTTCCATGTTTATAGAGATAGTGGTGTAGATAATTCCAATTTTATACAGATAGCAGTGTAGATATTTCCAAGTTCATACAGATAGCTGTGTAGATATTTCCACGTTTATACAGATGGCGGTGTAGATATTTCCATGTTCATACAGATGGCGTTGTAGATATTTCCATGTTTATAGAGATGGCGGTGTAGATATTTTCATGTTTAAACAGATGGCGGTGTAGATATTTCCATGTTTACACAGAAAGCGGTGTAGAGATTTCCATGTTTACACAGATAGCAGTGTGGGTATTTCCATGTTTATGCAGATAGCGGTGTAGATATTTCCATGTTTATACAGATAGCGGTGCAGATATTTCCATGTTTATACAGATAGTTGTGCAGATATATCCATGTTTATACAGATAGCAGTGTAGATATTTCCATCTTAATACAGATGGCGGTGTAGATATCTCCATGTTCGCACAGATGGCGGTGTAGATATTTCCATGTTCATACAGATGGCGGTGTAGATATTTCCATGTTCATATGGATGGCGGTGTAGATATTTCCATGTTCATACAGATGGCGTTGTAGATATTTCCATGTTCGTACAGATGGCGGTGTAGATATTTCCAGGTTCATACAGGAGGCGGTGTAGATATTTCCGTGTTTTTACACATAGCAGTGTAGTTATTTCCATGTCTATAGAGATAGCAGTGTAGATATTTCCGTTGATATACAGATAGCTTTGTAGATATTTGCATGTTAATACAGATAGCGGTGTAGATATTTCCATGTTCATACAGATAGCGGTGTAGATATTTCCATGTTCATACACATAGCGGTGTAGATATTTCCATGTTCATACAGATAACGGTGTAGATATTTACATGTTCATACAGATAGCGGTGTAGATATTTCCATGTTGATACAGTTAGCGGTGTAGATGATTCCATGTTCATACAGATGGCGGTGTAGATATTTACATGTTCGTACAGATGGCGGTGTAGATATTTCCATGTTCGTACAGATGGCGGTGTAGATATTTCCATGTTCATAGAGATGGTGGCGTAGATATTTCCATGTTTCTGGAGATAGCGGTATAGATATTTCCATAGTTATACAGATGGTGGTGTAGATATTTCCATGTTTATAGAGATGGCGGTCTAGATATTTCCATGTTTGTAGAGATAGTGGTGTAGTTATTTCCAAGTTTATAGAGATTTCGTTGTAGATATTTCCATGTTTATACAGATAGCGGTGAAGATATTTCCATGTTTATACAGATAGCGGTGTAGCTATTTCCATGTTTATACAGATAGTGGTGTAGATATTTCCATGTTTATAGAGATAGTGGTGTAGATAATTCCAATTCTATCAGATAGCAATGTAGATATTTCCAAGTTCATACAGATAGCGGTGTAGATGTTTCCACGTTTATAGAGATGGCGGTGTAGATATTTCCATGTTCATACAGATGGCGGTGTAGATATTTCCAAGTTTATAGAGATGGCGGTGTAGATATTTTCATGTTTACACAGATAGCGGTGTAGACATTTCCATGTTTACACAGATAGCGGTGTGGATATTTCCATGCTTATGCAGATAGCGTTGTGGATATTTCCATGTTTATACAGATAGCGGTGCGGATATTTCCATGTTAATACAGATAGTTGGGCAGATATTTCCATGTTTATACAGATAGCGGTGTAGATATTTCCATCTTCATACAGATGGCGGTGTAGTTATGTCCATGTTCATACAGATGGCAGTGTAGATATTTCGAAGTTTATAGAGATAGCACTGTAGTTATTTCCATATTTATAGAGAAATCTGTGTAGATATTTCCTTGTATATGCAGATAGCTGTGTACATATTTCCAGGTTCATGCAGATAGCAGTGTAGATATTTCCATGTTCATTCAGATGCCGGTGTAGATATATCCATGTTCATACAGATGGCGGTGAAGATATTTCCATGTTCATACAGATGGCAGTGTAGATAATTCCATGTTCAAACAAATGGCGGTGTACATATTTCCATGTTCATAGAGATGGCGGTGTAGATATTTCCATGCTCATACAAATGGCGGTGTACATATTTCCCTGTTCAAAGAGATGGCGGTGTAGATATTTCCATGTTTATACAGATAGCAGTGCAGTTATTTCCATGGTTATAGAGATAGCAGTGTAGATATTTCCATTGATATACAGATAGCTGTGTAGATATTTGCATGTTCATACAGATAGCTGTGTAGATATTTCCATGTTCATGCAGATAGTGGTGTTGATATTTCTATGTTCATACAGATAGCGGTGTAGATATTTCAGTCTTCATAGAGATAGCGGTGTAGATATTTCCATGTTCGTACAGATGGCGGTGTATATATTTCCATGTTCATAGACTTGGCGGTGTAGATATTTCCATGTTTATGCAGATAGCGGTATAGATATTTCCATGTTTATACTGATGGTGGTGTAGATTTTTCCATGTTTATAGAGATGGCGGTCTAGATATTTCCATGTTTATGGAGATAGTGGTGTAGTTATTTCCAAGTTTATAGAGACAGCGTTGTAGGTATTTCCATGTTTATACAGATAGCGGTGAATATATTTCCATGTTTATACAGATAGCGGTGTAGATATTTAAATGTTTATACAGATAGCGGTGTAGATATTTCCATGTTTATAGAGATAGTGGTGTAGATAATTCCAATTTTATACAGATAGCAGTGCAGATATTTCCAAGTTCATACAGATAGCGGTGTAGATATTTCCACGTTTATACAGATGGCGGTGTAGATATTTCCATGTTCATACAGATTGCGCTGTAGATATTTCCATGTTTATAGTGATGGCGGTGCAGATATTTTCATGTTTACACAGATGGCGGTGTAGATATTTCCATGTTTACACAGAAAGCGGTGTAGACATTTCCATGTTTACACAGATAGCGGTGTGGGTATTTCCATGTTTATGCAGATATCGGTGTAGATATTTCCATGTTTATACAGATAGTGGTGCGGATATTTCCATGTTTATACAGATAGTTGGGCAGATATATCCATGTTTATACAGATAGCAGTGTAGATATTTCCATCTTAATACAGATGGCGGTGTAGATATCTCCATGTTCGTACAGATGGCGGTGTAGATATTTCCATGTTCATACAGATGGCAGTGTAGATATTTCGAAGTTTATAGAGATAGCACTGTAGTTATTTACATATTTATAGAGAAATCTGTGTAGATATTTCCATGTATATGCAGACAGCTGTGTAGATATTTCCATGTTCATGCAGATAGCGGTGTAGGTATTTCCATGTTCATCCAGATGCCGGTGTAGATATATCCATGTTCATTCAGATGGCGGTGAATATATTTCCATGTTCATACAGATGGCGGTGTAGATATTTCCATGTTCATACAAATGGCGGTGTAGATATTTCCATGTTCATAGAGATGGCGGTGTAGATATTTCCATGTTTGTACAGACAGCGGTGTAGTTATTTCCATGTTTATAGAGATAGCAGTGTAGATATTTCCATTGATATACAGATAGCTGTGTGGATATTTGCATGTTCATACAGATAGCGGTGTAAATATTTCCATGTTCTTACAGATAGCGGTGTAGATATTTCCATGTTCATACAGATAGTGGTGTAGATATTTCCATGTTCATACAGATAGCGGTGTAGATATTTCCATGTTCATACAGATAGCGGTGTAGATATTTCCATGTTCATACAGTTAGCGGTGTAGATATTTCCATGTTCATACAGATGGCGGTGTAGACATTTCCATGTTTACACAGACAGCGGTGTGGATATTTCCATGTTTATGCAGATAGCGGTGTAGATATTTCCATGTTTATACAGATAGCGGTGCAGATATTTCCATGTTTATACAGATCGTTGGGCAGATATTTCCATGTTTATACAGATAGCGGTGTATATATTTCCATCTTAATACAGATGTCGGTGTAGAAATCTGCATGTTCGTACAGATGGCGGTGTAGATATTTCCATGTTCATACTGATGGCGGTGTAGATATTTCGAAGTTTATAGAGATAGCACTGTAGTTATTTCCATATTTATAGAGAAATCTATGTAGATATTTCCATGTATATGCAGATAGCTTTGTAGATATTTCCATGTACATGCAGATAGCGGTGTAGATATTTCCATGTTCATCCAGATGCCGGTGTAGATATATCCATGTTCATACAGATGGCGGTGAAGATATTTCCATGTTCATACAGATGGCGGTGTAGATATTTCCATGTTCATACAAATGGCGCTGTAGATATTTCCACGTTCATAGAGATGGCGGTGTAGATATTTCCATGTTCATACAAAAGGCGGTGTAGATATTTCCATGTTCATAGAGATGGCGGTGTAGTTATTTCCATGTTTATACAGATGGCGGTGTAGATATTTCCATGTTCACACAGATTGCGCTGTAGATATTTCCATGTTTATAGTGATGGCGGTGTACGTATTTTCATGTTTACACAGATGGCGGTGTAGATATTTCCATGTTCATACAGATGGCAGTGTAGATATTTCGAAGTTTATAGAGATAGCACTGTAGTTATTTCCATATTTATAGAGTAATCTGTGTAGATATTTCCATGTATGTGCAGATAGCTGAGTAGATATTTCCATGTTCATGCAGATAGCGGTGTAGGTATTTCCATGTTCATCCAGATGCCGGTGTAGATATATCCATGTTCATTCAGATGGCGGTGAATATATATCCATGTTCATACAGATGGCGGTGTAGATATTTCCATGTTCATACAAATGGCGGTGTAGATATTTCCATGTTCATAGAGATGGCGGTGTAGATATTTCCATGTTTGTACAGATAGCGGTGTAGTTATTTCCATGTTTATAGAGATGGCAGTGTAGATATTTCCATTGATATACAGATAGCTGTGTGGATATTTGCATGTTAATACAGACAGCGGTGTAAATATTTCCATGTACTTAGTGATAGCGGTGTAGATATTTCCATGTTAATACAGATAGTGGTGTAGATATTTCCATGTTCATACAGTTAGCTGTGTAGATATTTCCATGTTCATACAGATGGCGGTGTAGACATTTCCATGTTTACACAGACAGCGGTGTGGATATTTCCATCTTTATGCAGATAGCGGTTTAGATATTTCCATGTTTATACAGATAGCGGTGCAGATATTTCCATGTTCATACAGATAGTTGGGCAGATATTTCCATGTTTATACAGATAGCGGTGTATATATTTCCATCTTAATACAGATGTCGGTGTAGATATCTCCATGTTCGTACAGATGGTGGTGTAGATATTTCCATGTTCATACAGATGGCGGTGTAGATATTTCTAAGTTTATAGAGATAGCGCTGTAGTTATTTCCATATTTATAGAGAAATCTATGTAGATATTTCCATGTATATGCAGATAGCTTTGTAGATATTTCCATGTACATGCAGATAGCGGTGTAGATATTTCCATGTTCATCCAGATGCCGGTGTAGATATATCCATGTTCATACAGATGGCGGTGAAGATATTTCCATGTTCATACAGATGGTGGTGTAGATATTTCCATGTTCATACAAATGGCGCTGTAGATATTTCCACGTTCATAGAGATGGCGGTGTAGATATTTCCATGTTCATACAAAAGGCGGTGTAGATATTTCCATGTTCATACAGATGGCGGTGTAGATATTTCCATGTTTATACAGATGGCGGTGTAGATATTTCCATGTTCATACAGATTGCGCTGTAGATATTTCCATGTTTATAGTGATGGCGGTGAACATATTTTCATGTTTACACAGATGGCGGTGTAGATATTTCCATGTTCATACAGTTGGCGGTGTAGATATTTCGAAGTTTATAGAGATAGCACTGTAGTTATTTCCATATTTATAGAGAAATCTGTGTAGATATTTCCATGTATATGCAGATAGCTGTGTAGATATTTCCATGTTCATGCAGATAACGGTGTAGGTATTTCCATGTTCATCCAGATGCCGGTGTAGATATATCCATGTTCATACAGATGGCTCTGAAGGTATTTCCATGTTGATACAGATGGCGGTGTAGATATTTCCATATTCATACAAATGGCGGTGTAAATATTTCCATGTTCATAGAGATGGCGGTGTAGATATTTCCATGTTTATAAAGATAGCGGTGTAGTTTTTTCCATGTTTATAGAGATAGCACTGTAGATATTTCCATTGATATACAGATAGCTGTGTGGATATTTGCATGTTCATACAGATAGCGGTGTAAATATTACCATGTTCTTACAGATAGCGGTGTAGGTATTTCCATGTTCATAGAGATAGTGGTGTAGATATTTCCATGTTCATACAGATAGCGGTGTAGTTATTTCCATGTTCATACAGATAGCGGTGTAGATATTTCCATGTTCATACAGTTAGCGGTGTAGATATTTCCATGTTCATACAGATAGCGGTGTAGGTATTTCCATGTTCATACAGTTAGCGGTGTAGATATTTCCATGTTCATACAGATGGCGGTGTAGATATTTACATGTTCATAGAGATGGCGGTGTAGATATTTCCATGTCCGTACAGATGGCGGTGTAGATATCTCCATGTTCATAGAGATGGTGGCGTAGATATTTCCATGTTTATGCAGATAGCGGTATAGATATTTCCATGTTTATACAGATTGTGGTGTAGATATTTCCATGATTTTAGAGATGGCGGTCTAGATATTTCCATGTTTATAGAGATTCTGGTGTAGTTATTTCCAAGTTTATAGAGATGGTGTTGTAGATATTTCCATGTTTATACAGATAGCGGTGAAGATATTTCCATGTTTATACAGATAGTGGTGTAGATATTTCCATGTTCCTACAGATTGCGGTGTAGATATTTCGAAGTTTCTAGAGATAGCGCTGTAGTTATTTCCATATTTATAGAGAAATCTGTGTAGATATTTCCATGTATATGCAGATAGCTGTGTAGATATTTCCATGTTCATGCAGATAGCGGTGTAGATATTTCCATCTTCATCCAGATGCCGGTGTAGATATATCCATGTTCATACAGATGGCAGTGAAGGTATTTCCATGTTCATACAGATCGCAGTGTAGATATTTCCATGTTCATACAAATGGCGGTGTAGATATTTCCATGTTCATAGAGATGGCGGTGCAGATATTTCCACGTTCATACAAATGGCGGTGTAGATATTTGCATGTTCATAGAGATGGCGGTGTAGATATTTCCATGTTTATACAGAGAGCAGTGTAGTTATTTCCACGTTTATAGAGATAGCAGCGTAGATATTTCGATTGATATACAGATAGCTGTGTAGATATTTGCATGTTCATACAGATAGCGGTGTAGATATTTCCATGTTCATACAGATAGCGGTGTAGATATTTCCATGTTCATACAGATAGCGGTGTAGATATTTCCATGTTGATACAGATAGCGGTGTAGATATTTCCATGTTCTTAGAGATAGCGGTGTAGATAATTCCATGTTCATACAGTTAGCGGTGTAGATATTTCCATGTTCATACAGATGGCGGTGTAGATATTTACATGTTCATACAGATGGCGTTGTAGATATTTCCATGTTCGTACGGATGGCAGTGTAGATATTTCCATGTTCATACAGGTGGCGGTGTAGATATTTCCATGTTTTTACAGATAGCAGAGTGGTTATTTCCATGTTTATAGAGATAGCAGTGTAGATATTTCCGTTGATATACAGATAGCTTTGTAGATACTTGCATGTTCATACAGATAGCTGTGTAGATATTTCCATGTTCATACAGATAGCGGTGTAGATATTTCCATGTTCATACACATAGCGGTGTAGATATTTCCATGTTCATACAGATAACGGTGTAGATATTTCCATGTTCATACAGATAGCGGTGTAGATATTTCCATGTTCATACAGATGGCGGTGTAGATATTTACAAGTTCATACAGATGGCGGTGTAGATATTTCCATGTTCGTACAGATGGCGGTGTAGATATTTCCATGTTCATAGAGATGGTGGAGTAGATATTTCCATGTTTGTGCAGATAGCGGTATAAATATTTCCATGTTCATACAGATGGCGGTGTAGATATTTCCATGTTTACAGAGATGGCGGTGTAGATATTTTCATGTTTACACAGATGGCGGTGTAGATATTTCCATGTTTACACAGAAAGCGGTGTAGACATTTCCATGTTTATAGAGATGGTGGTGTAGATATTTTCATGTTTACACAGATGGCGGTGTAGATATTTCCATGTTTACACAGAAAGCGGTGTAGACATTTCCATGTTTGCACAGACAGCGGTGTGGATATTTCCATGTTTATGCAGATAGCGGTGTAGATATTTCCATGTTTATACAGATAGCGGTGCAGATATTTCCATGTTTATACAGATAGTTGGGCAGATATTTCCATGTTTATACAGATAGCGGTGTGTATATTTCCATCTTAATACAGATGTCGGTGTAGATATGTAAATGTTCGTACAGATGGCGGTGTAGATATTTCCATGTTCATACAGATGGCAGGGTAGATATTTCGAAGTTTATAGAGATAGCGCTGGAGTTATTTCCATATTTATAGAGAAATCTGTGTAGATATTTCCATGTATATGCAGATAGTTGTGTAGATATTTTCATGTTCAGGCAGATAGCGGTGTAGATATTTCCATGTTCATCCAGATGCCGGTGTAGATATATCCATGTTCATACAGATAGCGGTGAATATATTTCCATGTTCATACAGATGGCGGTGTAGATATTTCCATGTTCATACAAATGGCGGTGTAGATATTTCCATGTTCATAGAGATGGCAGTGTAGATATTTCCATGTTTATACAGATAGTAGTGTAGATATTTCCATGTTTATAGAGATAGCAGTGTAGATATTTCCATTGATATACAGATAGCTGTGTATATATTTGCATGTTCATACAGATAGCGGTGTAGATATTTCCATGTTGATGCAGATAGCGGTGTAGATATTTCCATGTTCATACAGATAGCGGTGTAGGTATTTCCATGTTCATACAGATAGCGGTGTAGGTATTTCCATGTTCATACACTTAGCGGTGTAGATATTTCCATGTTCATACAGATGGCGGTGTAGATATTTACATGTTCATACAGATGGCTGTGTAGATATTTCCATGTTCGTACGGATGGCAGTGTAGATATTTCCATGTTCATACAGGTGTCGGTGTAGATATATCCATGTTTATACAGATAGCAGTGTAGTTATTTCCATGTTTATACAGATAGCAGTGTAGATATTTCCATTGAGATACAGATAGCTGTGTAGATATTTGCATGTTCATACAGATAGTGGTGTAGATATTTCCATGTTCATACAGACAACGGTGTAGATATTTCTATGTTCATACAGATAGCGGTGAAGATATTTCCATGTTCATACAGTTAGCGGTGTAGATATTTCCATGTTCATACTGATGGTGGAGTAGATATTTACATGTTCATACAGATGGCGGTGTAGATATTTCCATGTTCGTACAGATGGCGGTGTTGGTATTTCCATGTTCACAGAGATGGCGGTGTAGATATTTCTATGTTAATGCAGATAGCGGTATAGATATTTCCATGTTTATACAGATGGTGGTGTAGATATTTCCATGTTTATAGAGATGGCGGTCTAGATATTTCCATGTTTATAGAGATAGTGGTGTAGTTATTTCCAAGTTTATAGAGACAGCGTTGTAGATATTTCCATGTTTATACAGATAGCGGTGAAGATATTTCCATGTTTATACAGATAGCGGTGTAGATATTTAAATGTTTATACAGATAGCGGGGTAGATATTTCCATGTTTATAGAGATAGTGGTGTAGATAATTCCTATTTTATACAGATATCAGTGTAGATATTTCCAAGTTCATACAGATAGCTGTGTAGATATTTCCACGTTTATACAGATGGCTGTGTATATATTTCCATGTACATACAGATGGCGCTGTAGATATTTCCATGTTTATAGAGATGGCCGTGTAGACATTTTCATGGTTTCACAGAAGGCGGTGTAGATATTTCCATGTTTACACAGAAAGCGGTTTAGACATTTCCATGTTTATAGAGATGGCGGAGTAGATATTTTCATGTTTACACAGATGGCGGTGTAGATATTTCCATGTTTACACAGAAAGCGGTGTAGACATTTCCATGTTTGCACAGACAGCGGTGTGGATATTTCCATGTTTATGCAGATAGCGGTGTAGATATTTCCATGTTTATACAGATAGCGGTGCAGATATTTCCATGTTTATACAGATAGTTGGGCAGATATTTCCATGTTTATACAGATAGCGGTGTGTATATTTCCATCTTAATACAGAAGTCGGTGTAGATATGTAAATGTTCGTACAGATGGCGGTGTAGATATTTCCATGTTCATACAGATGGCAGGGTAGATATTTCGAAGTTTATAGAGATAGCGCTGGAGTTATTTCCATATTTATAGAGAAATCTGTGTAGATATTTCCATGTATATGCAGATAGTTGTGTAGATATTTTCATGTTCAGGCAGATAGCGGAGTAGATATTTCCATGTTCATCCAGATGCCGGTGTAGATATATCCATGTTCATACAGATAGCGGTGAATATATTTCCATGTTCATACAGATGGCGGTGTAGATATTTCCATGCTCATACAAATGGCGGTGTAGATATTTCCATGTTCATAGAGATGGCAGTGTAGATATTTCCATGTTTATACAGATAGTAGTGTAGATATTTCCATGTTTATAGAGATAGCAGTGTAGATATTTCCATTGATATACAGATAGCTGTGTATATATTTGCATGTTCATACAGATAGCGGTGTAGATATTTCCATGTTGATGCAGATAGCGGTGTAGATATTTCCATGTTCATACAGATAGCGGTGTAGGTATTTCCATGTTCATACAGATAGCGGTGTAGATATTTCCATGTTCATACAGATAGCGGTGTAGGTATTTCCCTGTTCATACACTTAGCGGTGTAGATATTTCCATGTTCATACAGATGGCGGTGTAGATATTTACATGTTCATACAGATGGCTGTGTAGATATTTCCATGTTCGTACGGATGGCAGTGTAGATATTTCCATGTTCATACAGGTGTCGGTGTAGATATATCCATGTTTATACAGATAGCAGTGTAGTTATTTCCATGTTTATACAGATAGCAGTGTAGATATTTCCATTGAGATACAGATAGCTGTGTAGATATTTGCATGTTCATACAGATAGTGGTGTAGATATTTCCATGTTCATACAGATAACGGTGTAGATATTTCTATGTTCATACAGATAGCGGTGAAGATATTTCCATGTTCATACAGTTAGCGGTGTAGATATTTCCATGTTCATACTGATGGTGGAGTAGATATTTACATGTTCATACAGATGGCGGTGTAGATATTTCCATGTTCGTACAGATGGCGGTGTTGGTATTTCCATGTTCACAGAGATGGCGGTGTAGATATTTCTATGTTAATGCAGATAGCGGTATAGATATTTCCATGTTTATACAGATGGTGGTGTAGATATTTCCATGTTTATAGAGATGGCGGTCTAGATATTTCCATGTTTATAGAGATAGTGGTGTAGTTATTTCCAAGTTTATAGAGACAGCGTTGTAGATATTTCCATGTTTATACAGATAGCGGTGAAGATATTTCCATGTTTATACAGATAGCGGTGTAGATATTTAAATGTTTATACAGATAGCGGGGTAGATATTTCCATGTTTATAGAGATAGTGGTGTAGATAATTCCTATTTTATACAGATAGCAGTGTAGATATTTCCAAGTTCATACAGATAGCTGTGTAGATATTTCCACGTTTATACAGATGGCTGTGTATATATTTCCATGTACATACAGATGGCGCTGTAGATATTTCCATGTTTATAGAGATGGCCGTGTAGACATTTTCATGGTTTCACAGAAGGCGGTGTAGATATTTCCATGTTTACACAGAAAGCGGTTTAGACATTTCCATGTTTATAGAGATGGCGGAGTAGATATTTTCATGTTTACACAGATGGCGGTGTAGATATTTCCATGTTTACACAGAAAGCGGTGTAGACATTTCCATGTTTACACAGACAGCGGTGTGGATATTTCCATGTTTATGCAGATACCGGTGTAGATATTTCCCTGTTTATACAGATAGCGGTGCAGATATTTCCATGTTTATACAGATAGTTGGGCAGATACTTCCATGTTTATACAGATAGCGGTGTATATATTTCCAACTTAATACAGATGTCGGTGTAGATATCTCCATGTTCGTACAGATGGCGGTGTAGATATTTCCATGTTCATACAGATGGCAGGGTAGATATTTCGAAGTTTATAGAGATAGCGCTGGAGTTATTTCCATATTTATAGAGGAATCTGTGTAGATATTTCCATGTATATGCAGATAGCTTTGTAGATATTTCCATGTACATGCAGATAGCGGTGTAGATATTTCCATGTTCATCCAGATGCCGGTGTAGATATATCCATGTTCATACAGATGGCGGTGAAGATATTTCCATGTTCATACAGATGGTGGTGTAGATATTTCCATGTTCATACAAATGGCGCTGTAGATATTTCCACGTTCATAGAGATGGCGGTGTAGATATTTCCATGTTCATACAAAAGGCGGTGTAGATATTTCCATGTTCATACAGATGGCGGTGTAGATATTTCCATGTTTATACAGATGGCGGTGTAGATATTTCCATGTTCATACAGATTGCGCTGTAGATATTTCCATGTTTATAGTGATGGCGGTGAACATATTTTCATGTTTACACAGATGGTGGTGTAGATATTTCCATGTTCATACAGATGGCAGTGTAGATATTTCGAAGTTTATAGAGATAGCACTGTAGTTATTTCCGTATTTATAGAGAAATCTGTGTAGATATTTCCATGTATATGCAGATAGCTGTGTAGATATTTCCATGTTCATGCAGATAACGGTGTAGGTATTTCCATGTTCATCCAGATGCCGGTGTAGATATATCCATGTTCATACAGATGGCTCTGAAGGTATTTCCATGTTGATACAGATGGCGGTGTAGATATTTCCATATTCATACAAATGGCGGTGTAAATATTTCCATGTTCATAGAGATGGCGGTGTAGATATTTCCATGTTTATAAAGATAGCGGTGTAGTTTTTTCCATGTTTATAGAGATAGCACTGTAGATATTTCCATTGATATACAGATAGCTGTGTGGATATTTGCATGTTCATACAGATAGCGGTGTAAATATTACCATGTTCTTACAGATAGCGGTGTAGGTATTTCCATGTTCATAGAGATAGTGGTGTAGATATTTCCATGTTCATACAGATAGCGGTGTAGTTATTTCCATGTTCATACAGATAGCGGTGTAGATATTTCCATGTTCATACAGTTAGCGGTGTAGATATTTCCATGTTCATACAGATAGCGGTGTAGGTATTTCCATGTTCATACAGTTAGCGGTGTAGATATTTCCATGTTCATACAGATGGCGGTGTAGATATTTACATGTTCATAGAGATGGCGGTGTAGATATTTCCATGTCCGTACAGATGGCGGTGTAGATATCTCCATGTTCATAGAGATGGTGGTGTAGATATTTCCATGTTTATGCAGATAGCGGTATAGATATTTCCATGTTTATACAGATGGTGGTGTAGATATTTCCATGATTTTAGAGATGGCGGTCTAGATATTTCCATGTTTATAGAGATTCTGGTGTAGTTATTTCCAAGTTTATAGAGATGGTGTTGTAGATATTTCCATGTTTATACAGATAGCGGTGAAGATATTTCCATGTTTATACAGATAGTGGTGTAGATATTTCCATGTTCCTACAGATTGCGGTGTAGATATTTCGAAGTTTCTAGAGATAGCGCTGTAGTTATTTCCATATTTATAGAGAAATCTGTGTAGATATTTCCATGTATATGCAGATAGCTGTGTAGATATTTCCATGTTCATGCAGATAGCGGTGTAGATATTTCCATCTTCATCCAGATGCCGGTGTAGATATATCCATGTTCATACAGATGGCAGTGAAGGTATTTCCATGTTCATACAGATCGCGGTGTAGATATTTCCATGTTCATACAAATGGCGGTGTAGATATTTCCATGTTCATAGAGATGGCGGTGCAGATATTTCCACGTTCATACAAATGGCGGTGTAGATATTTGCATGTTCATAGAGATGGCGGTGTAGATATTTCCATGTTTATACAGAGAGCAGTGTAGTTATTTCCACGTTTATAGAGATAGCAGCGTAGATATTTCGATTGATATACAGATAGCTGTGTAGATATTTGCATGTTCATACAGATAGCGGTGTAGATATTTCCATGTTCATACAGATAGCGGTGTAGATATTTCCATGTTCATACAGATAGCGGTGTAGATATTTCCATGTTGATACAGATAGCGGTGTAGATATTTCCATGTTCATAGAGATAGCGGTGTAGATAATTCCATGTTCATACAGTTAGCGGTGTAGATATTTCCATGTTCATACAGATGGCGGTGTAGATATTTACATGTTCATACAGATGGCGTTGTAGATATTTCCATGTTCGTACGGATGGCAGTGTAGATATTTCCATGTTCATACAGGTGGCGGTGTAGATATTTCCATGTTTTTACAGATAGCAGAGTGGTTATTTCCATGTTTATAGAGATAGCAGTGTAGATATTTCCGTTGATATACAGATAGCTTTGTAGATACTTGCATGTTCATACAGATAGCTGTGTAGATATTTCCATGTTCATACAGATAGCGGTGTAGATATTTCCATGTTCATACACATAGCGGTGTAGATATTTCCATGTTCATACAGATAACGGTGTAGATATTTCCATGTTCATACAGATAGCGGTGTATATATTTCCATGTTCATACAGATGGCGGTGTAGATATTTACAAGTTCATACAGATGGCGGTGTAGATATTTCCATGTTCGTACAGATGGCGGTGTAGATATTTCCATGTTCATAGAGATGGTGGCGTAGATATTTCCATGTTTGTGCAGATAGCGGTATAGATATTTCCATGTTCATACAGATGGCGGTGTAGATATTTCCATGTTTACAGAGATGGCCGTGTAGATATTTTCATGTTTACACAGATGGCGGTGTAGATATTTCCATGTTTACACAGAAAGCGGTGTAGACATTTCCATGTTTATAGAGATGGTGGTGTAGATATTTTCATGTTTACACAGATGGCGGTGTAGATATTTCCATGTTTACACAGAAAGCGGTGTAGACATTTCCATGTTTGCACAGACAGCGGTGTGGATATTTCCATGTTTATGCAGATAGCGGTGTAGATATTTCCATGTTTATACAGATAGCGGTGCAGATATTTCCATGTTTATACAGATAGTTGGGCAGATATTTCCATGTTTATACAGATAGCGGTGTGTATATTTCCATCTTAATACAGATGTCGGTGTAGATATGTAAATGTTCGTACAGATGGCGGTGTAGATATTTCCATGTTCATACAGATGGCAGGGTAGATATTTCGAAGTTTATAGAGATAGCGCTGGAGTTATTTCCATATTTATAGAGAAATCTGTGTAGATATTTCCATGTATATGCAGATAGTTGTGTAGATATTTTCATGTTCAGGCAGATAGCGGTGTAGATATTTCCATGTTCATCCAGATGCCGGTGTAGATATATCCATGTTCATACAGATAGCGGTGAATATATTTCCATGTTCATACAGATGGCGGTGTAGATATTTCCATGTTCATACAAATGGCGGTGTAGATATTTCCATGTTCATAGAGATGGCAGTGTAGATATTTCCATGTTTATACAGATAGTAGTGTAGATATTTCCATGTTTATAGAGATAGCAGTGTAGATATTTCCATTGATATACAGATAGCTGTGTATATATTTGCATGTTCATACAGATAGCGGTGTAGATATTTCCATGTTGATGCAGATAGCGGTGTAGATATTTCCATGTTCATACAGATAGCGGTGTAGGTATTTCCATGTTCATACAGATAGCGGTGTAGATATTTCCATGTTCATACAGATAGCGGTGTAGGTATTTCCATGTTCATACACTTAGCGGTGTAGATATTTCCATGTTCATACAGATGGCGGTGTAGATATTTACATGTTCATACAGATGGCTGTGTAGATATTTCCATGTTCGTACGGATGGCAGTGTAGATATTTCCATGTTCATACAGGTGTCGGTGTAGATATATCCATGTTTATACAGATAGCAGTGTAGTTATTTCCATGTTTATACAGATAGCAGTGTAGATATTTCCATTGAGATACAGATAGCTGTGTAGATATTTGCATGTTCATACAGATAGTGGTGTAGATATTTCCATGTTCATACAGACAACGGTGTAGATATTTCTATGTTCATACAGATAGCGGTGAAGATATTTCCATGTTCATACAGTTAGCGGTGTAGATATTTCCATGTTCATACTGATGGTGGAGTAGATATTTACATGTTCATACAGATGGCGGTGTAGATATTTCCATGTTCGTACAGATGGCGGTGTTGGTATTTCCATGTTCACAGAGATGGCGGTGTAGATATTTCTATGTTAATGCAGATAGCGGTATAGATATTTCCATGTTTATACAGATGGTGGTGTAGATATTTCCATGTTTATAGAGATGGCGGTCTAGATATTTCCATGTTTATAGAGATAGTGGTGTAGTTATTTCCAAGTTTATAGAGACAGCGTTGTAGATATTTCCATGTTTATACAGATAGCGGTGAAGATATTTCCATGTTTATACAGATAGCGGTGTAGATATTTAAATGTTTATACAGATAGCGGGGTAGATATTTCCATGTTTATAGAGATAGTGGTGTAGATAATTCCTATTTTATACAGATATCAGTGTAGATATTTCCAAGTTCATACAGATAGCTGTGTAGATATTTCCACGTTTATACAGATGGCTGTGTATATATTTCCATGTACATACAGATGGCGCTGTAGATATTTCCATGTTTATAGAGATGGCCGTGTAGACATTTTCATGGTTTCACAGAAGGCGGTGTAGATATTTCCATGTTTACACAGAAAGCGGTTTAGACATTTCCATGTTTATAGAGATGGCGGAGTAGATATTTTCATGTTTACACAGATGGCGGTGTAGATATTTCCATGTTTACACAGAAAGCGGTGTAGACATTTCCATGTTTGCACAGACAGCGGTGTGGATATTTCCATGTTTATGCAGATAGCGGTGTAGATATTTCCATGTTTATACAGATAGCGGTGCAGATATTTCCATGTTTATACAGATAGTTGGGCAGATATTTCCATGTTTATACAGATAGCGGTGTGTATATTTCCATCTTAATACAGAAGTCGGTGTAGATATGTAAATGTTCGTACAGATGGCGGTGTAGATATTTCCATGTTCATACAGATGGCAGGGTAGATATTTCGAAGTTTATAGAGATAGCGCTGGAGTTATTTCCATATTTATAGAGAAATCTGTGTAGATATTTCCATGTATATGCAGATAGTTGTGTAGATATTTTCATGTTCAGGCAGATAGCGGAGTAGATATTTCCATGTTCATCCAGATGCCGGTGTAGATATATCCATGTTCATACAGATAGCGGTGAATATATTTCCATGTTCATACAGATGGCGGTGTAGATATTTCCATGCTCATACAAATGGCGGTGTAGATATTTCCATGTTCATAGAGATGGCAGTGTAGATATTTCCATGTTTATACAGATAGTAGTGTAGATATTTCCATGTTTATAGAGATAGCAGTGTAGATATTTCCATTGATATACAGATAGCTGTGTATATATTTGCATGTTCATACAGATAGCGGTGTAGATATTTCCATGTTGATGCAGATAGCGGTGTAGATATTTCCATGTTCATACAGATAGCGGTGTAGGTATTTCCATGTTCATACAGATAGCGGTGTAGATATTTCCATGTTCATACAGATAGCGGTGTAGGTATTTCCCTGTTCATACACTTAGCGGTGTAGATATTTCCATGTTCATACAGATGGCGGTGTAGATATTTACATGTTCATACAGATGGCTGTGTAGATATTTCCATGTTCGTACGGATGGCAGTGTAGATATTTCCATGTTCATACAGGTGTCGGTGTAGATATATCCATGTTTATACAGATAGCAGTGTAGTTATTTCCATGTTTATACAGATAGCAGTGTAGATATTTCCATTGAGATACAGATAGCTGTGTAGATATTTGCATGTTCATACAGATAGTGGTGTAGATATTTCCATGTTCATACAGATAACGGTGTAGATATTTCTATGTTCATACAGATAGCGGTGAAGATATTTCCATGTTCATACAGTTAGCGGTGTAGATATTTCCATGTTCATACTGATGGTGGAGTAGATATTTACATGTTCATACAGATGGCGGTGTAGATATTTCCATGTTCGTACAGATGGCGGTGTTGGTATTTCCATGTTCACAGAGATGGCGGTGTAGATATTTCTATGTTAATGCAGATAGCGGTATAGATATTTCCATGTTTATACAGATGGTGGTGTAGATATTTCCATGTTTATAGAGATGGCGGTCTAGATATTTCCATGTTTATAGAGATAGTGGTGTAGTTATTTCCAAGTTTATAGAGACAGCGTTGTAGATATTTCCATGTTTATACAGATAGCGGTGAAGATATTTCCATGTTTATACAGATAGCGGTGTAGATATTTAAATGTTTATACAGATAGCGGGGTAGATATTTCCATGTTTATAGAGATAGTGGTGTAGATAATTCCTATTTTATACAGATAGCAGTGTAGATATTTCCAAGTTCATACAGATAGCTGTGTAGATATTTCCACGTTTATACAGATGGCTGTGTATATATTTCCATGTACATACAGATGGCGCTGTAGATATTTCCATGTTTATAGAGATGGCCGTGTAGACATTTTCATGGTTTCACAGAAGGCGGTGTAGATATTTCCATGTTTACACAGAAAGCGGTTTAGACATTTCCATGTTTATAGAGATGGCGGAGTAGATATTTTCATGTTTACACAGATGGCGGTGTAGATATTTCCATGTTTACACAGAAAGCGGTGTAGACATTTCCATGTTTACACAGACAGCGGTGTGGATATTTCCATGTTTATGCAGATACCGGTGTAGATATTTCCCTGTTTATACAGATAGCGGTGCAGATATTTCCATGTTTATACAGATAGTTGGGCAGATACTTCCATGTTTATACAGATAGCGGTGTATATATTTCCAACTTAATACAGATGTCGGTGTAGATATCTCCATGTTCGTACAGATGGCAGTGTAGATATTTCCATGTTCATACAGATGGCAGGGTAGATATTTCGAAGTTTATAGAGATAGCGCTGGAGTTATTTCCATATTTATAGAGGAATCTGTGTAGATATTTCCATGTATATGCAGATAGCTTTGTAGATATTTCCATGTACATGCAGATAGCGGTGTAGATATTTCCATGTTCATCCAGATGCCGGTGTAGATATATCCATGTTCATACAGATGGCGGTGAAGATATTTCCATGTTCATACAGATGGTGGTGTAGATATTTCCATGTTCATACAAATGGCGCTGTAGATATTTCCACGTTCATAGAGATGGCGGTGTAGATATTTCCATGTTCATACAAAAGGCGGTGTAGATATTTCCATGTTCATACAGATGGCGGTGTAGATATTTCCATGTTTATACAGATGGCGGTGTAGATATTTCCATGTTCATACAGATTGCGCTGTAGATATTTCCATGTTTATAGTGATGGCGGTGAACATATTTTCATGTTTACACAGATGGCGGTGTAGATATTTCCATGTTCATACAGATGGCAGTGTAGATATTTCGAAGTTTATAGAGATAGCACTGTAGTTATTTCCATATTTATAGAGAAATCTGTGTAGATATTTCCATGTATATGCAGATAGCTGTGTAGATATTTCCATGTTCATGCAGATAACGGTGTAGGTATTTCCATGTTCATCCAGATGCCGGTGTAGATATATCCATGTTCATACAGATGGCTCTGAAGGTATTTCCATGTTGATACAGATGGCGGTGTAGATATTTCCATATTCATACAAATGGCGGTGTAAATATTTCCATGTTCATAGAGATGGCGGTGTAGATATTTCCATGTTTATAAAGATAGCGGTGTAGTTTTTTCCATGTTTATAGAGATAGCACTGTAGATATTTCCATTGATATACAGATAGCTGTGTGGATATTTGCATGTTCATACAGATAGCGGTGTAAATATTACCATGTTCTTACAGATAGCGGTGTAGGTATTTCCATGTTCATAGAGATAGTGGTGTAGATATTTCCATGTTCATACAGATAGCGGTGTAGTTATTTCCATGTTCATACAGATAGCGGTGTAGATATTTCCATGTTCATACAGTTAGCGGTGTAGATATTTCCATGTTCATACAGATAGCGGTGTAGGTATTTCCATGTTCATACAGTTAGCGGTGTAGATATTTCCATGTTCATACAGATGGCGGTGTAGATATTTACATGTTCATAGAGATGGCGGTGTAGATATTTCCATGTCCGTACAGATGGCGGTGTAGATATCTCCATGTTCATAGAGATGGTGGCGTAGATATTTCCATGTTTATGCAGATAGCGGTATAGATATTTCCATGTTTATACAGATGGTGGTGTAGATATTTCCATGATTTTAGAGATGGCGGTCTAGATATTTCCATGTTTATAGAGATTCTGGTGTAGTTATTTCCAAGTTTATAGAGATGGTGTTGTAGATATTTCCATGTTTATACAGATAGCGGTGAAGATATTTCCATGTTTATACAGATAGTGGTGTAGATATTTCCATGTTCCTACAGATTGCGGTGTAGATATTTCGAAGTTTCTAGAGATAGCGCTGTAGTTATTTCCATATTTATAGAGAAATCTGTGTAGATATTTCCATGTATATGCAGATAGCTGTGTAGATATTTCCATGTTCATGCAGATAGCGGTGTAGATATTTCCATCTTCATCCAGATGCCGGTGTAGATATATCCATGTTCATACAGATGGCAGTGAAGGTATTTCCATGTTCATACAGATCGCGGTGTAGATATTTCCATGTTCATACAAATGGCGGTGTAGATATTTCCATGTTCATAGAGATGGCGGTGCAGATATTTCCACGTTCATACAAATGGCGGTGTAGATATTTGCATGTTCATAGAGATGGCGGTGTAGATATTTCCATGTTTATACAGAGAGCAGTGTAGTTATTTCCACGTTTATAGAGATAGCAGCGTAGATATTTCGATTGATATACAGATAGCTGTGTAGATATTTGCATGTTCATACAGATAGCGGTGTAGATATTTCCATGTTCATACAGATAGCGGTGTAGATATTTCCATGTTCATACAGATAGCGGTGTAGATATTTCCATGTTGATACAGATAGCGGTGTAGATATTTCCATGTTCATAGAGATAGCGGTGTAGATAATTCCATGTTCATACAGTTAGCGGTGTAGATATTTCCATGTTCATACATATGGCGGTGTAGATATTTACATGTTCATACAGATGGCGTTGTAGATATTTCCATGTTCGTACGGATGGCAGTGTAGATATTTCCATGTTCATACAGGTGGCGGTGTAGATATTTCCATGTTTTTACAGATAGCAGAGTGGTTATTTCCATGTTTATAGAGATAGCAGTGTAGATATTTCCGTTGATATACAGATAGCTTTGTAGATACTTGCATGTTCATACAGATAGCTGTGTAGATATTTCCATGTTCATACAGATAGCGGTGTAGATATTTCCATGTTCATACACATAGCGGTGTAGATATTTCCATGTTCATACAGATAACGGTGTAGATATTTCCATGTTCATACAGATAGCGGTGTAGATATTTCCATGTTCATACAGATGGCGGTGTAGATATTTACAAGTTCATACAGATGGCGGTGTAGATATTTCCATGTTCGTACAGATGGCGGTGTAGATATTTCCATGTTCATAGAGATGGTGGCGTAGATATTTCCATGTTTGTGCAGATAGCGGTATAGATATTTCCATGTTCATACAGATGGCGGTGTAGATATTTCCATGTTTACAGAGATGGCCGTGTAGATATTTTCATGTTTACACAGATGGCGGTGTAGATATTTCCATGTTTACACAGAAAGCGGTGTAGACATTTCCATGTTTATAGAGATGGTGGTGTAGATATTTTCATGTTTACACAGATGGCGGTGTAGATATTTCCATGTTTACACAGAAAGCGGTGTAGACATTTCCATGTTTGCACAGACAGCGGTGTGGATATTTCCATGTTTATGCAGATAGCGGTGTAGATATTTCCATGTTTATACAGATAGCGGTGCAGATATTTCCATGTTTATACAGATAGTTGGGCAGATATTTCCATGTTTATACAGATAGCGGTGTGTATATTTCCATCTTAATACAGATGTCGGTGTAGATATGTAAATGTTCGTACAGATGGCGGTGTAGATATTTCCATGTTCATACAGATGGCAGGGTAGATATTTCGAAGTTTATAGAGATAGCGCTGGAGTTATTTCCATATTTATAGAGAAATCTGTGTAGATATTTCCATGTATATGCAGAT
The DNA here is from genome assembly GCF_029281585.2 of Gorilla gorilla gorilla. Lineage (NCBI taxonomy): Eukaryota > Metazoa > Chordata > Mammalia > Primates > Hominidae > Gorilla > Gorilla gorilla. Next base: position 849,043 of record NC_073239.2, on the reverse strand, counting down.
AGTTGTGTAGATATTTTCATGTTCAGGCAGATAGCGGTGTAGATATTTCCATGTTCATCCAGATGCCGGTGTAGATATATCCATGTTCATACAGATAGCGGTGAATATATTTCCATGTTCATACAGATGGCGGTGTAGATATTTCCATGTTCATACAAATGGCGGTGTAGATATTTCCATGTTCATAGAGATGGCAGTGTAGATATTTCCATGTTTATACAGATAGTAGTGTAGATATTTCCATGTTTATAGAGATAGCAGTGTAGATATTTCCATTGATATACAGATAGCTGTGTATATATTTGCATGTTCATACAGATAGCGGTGTAGATATTTCCATGTTGATGCAGATAGCGGTGTAGATATTTCCATGTTCATACAGATAGCGGTGTAGGTATTTCCATGTTCATACAGATAGCGGTGTAGATATTTCCATGTTCATACAGATAGCGGTGTAGGTATTTCCATGTTCATACACTTAGCGGTGTAGATATTTCCATGTTCATACAGATGGCGGTGTAGATATTTACATGTTCATACAGATGGCTGTGTAGATATTTCCATGTTCGTACGGATGGCAGTGTAGATATTTCCATGTTCATACAGGTGTCGGTGTAGATATATCCATGTTTATACAGATAGCAGTGTAGTTATTTCCATGTTTATACAGATAGCAGTGTAGATATTTCCATTGAGATACAGATAGCTGTGTAGATATTTGCATGTTCATACAGATAGTGGTGTAGATATTTCCATGTTCATACAGACAACGGTGTAGATATTTCTATGTTCATACAGATAGCGGTGAAGATATTTCCATGTTCATACAGTTAGCGGTGTAGATATTTCCATGTTCATACTGATGGTGGAGTAGATATTTACATGTTCATACAGATGGCGGTGTAGATATTTCCATGTTCGTACAGATGGCGGTGTTGGTATTTCCATGTTCACAGAGATGGCGGTGTAGATATTTCTATGTTAATGCAGATAGCGGTATAGATATTTCCATGTTTATACAGATGGTGGTGTAGATATTTCCATGTTTATAGAGATGGCGGTCTAGATATTTCCATGTTTATAGAGATAGTGGTGTAGTTATTTCCAAGTTTATAGAGACAGCGTTGTAGATATTTCCATGTTTATACAGATAGCGGTGAAGATATTTCCATGTTTATACAGATAGCGGTGTAGATATTTAAATGTTTATACAGATAGCGGGGTAGATATTTCCATGTTTATAGAGATAGTGGTGTAGATAATTCCTATTTTATACAGATATCAGTGTAGATATTTCCAAGTTCATACAGATAGCTGTGTAGATATTTCCACGTTTATACAGATGGCTGTGTATATATTTCCATGTACATACAGATGGCGCTGTAGATATTTCCATGTTTATAGAGATGGCCGTGTAGACATTTTCATGGTTTCACAGAAGGCGGTGTAGATATTTCCATGTTTACACAGAAAGCGGTTTAGACATTTCCATGTTTATAGAGATGGCGGAGTAGATATTTTCATGTTTACACAGATGGCGGTGTAGATATTTCCATGTTTACACAGAAAGCGGTGTAGACATTTCCATGTTTGCACAGACAGCGGTGTGGATATTTCCATGTTTATGCAGATAGCGGTGTAGATATTTCCATGTTTATACAGATAGCGGTGCAGATATTTCCATGTTTATACAGATAGTTGGGCAGATATTTCCATGTTTATACAGATAGCGGTGTGTATATTTCCATCTTAATACAGAAGTCGGTGTAGATATGTAAATGTTCGTACAGATGGCGGTGTAGATATTTCCATGTTCATACAGATGGCAGGGTAGATATTTCGAAGTTTATAGAGATAGCGCTGGAGTTATTTCCATATTTATAGAGAAATCTGTGTAGATATTTCCATGTATATGCAGATAGTTGTGTAGATATTTTCATGTTCAGGCAGATAGCGGAGTAGATATTTCCATGTTCATCCAGATGCCGGTGTAGATATATCCATGTTCATACAGATAGCGGTGAATATATTTCCATGTTCATACAGATGGCGGTGTAGATATTTCCATGCTCATACAAATGGCGGTGTAGATATTTCCATGTTCATAGAGATGGCAGTGTAGATATTTCCATGTTTATACAGATAGTAGTGTAGATATTTCCATGTTTATAGAGATAGCAGTGTAGATATTTCCATTGATATACAGATAGCTGTGTATATATTTGCATGTTCATACAGATAGCGGTGTAGATATTTCCATGTTGATGCAGATAGCGGTGTAGATATTTCCATGTTCATACAGATAGCGGTGTAGGTATTTCCATGTTCATACAGATAGCGGTGTAGATATTTCCATGTTCATACAGATAGCGGTGTAGGTATTTCCCTGTTCATACACTTAGCGGTGTAGATATTTCCATGTTCATACAGATGGCGGTGTAGATATTTACATGTTCATACAGATGGCTGTGTAGATATTTCCATGTTCGTACGGATGGCAGTGTAGATATTTCCATGTTCATACAGGTGTCGGTGTAGATATATCCATGTTTATACAGATAGCAGTGTAGTTATTTCCATGTTTATACAGATAGCAGTGTAGATATTTCCATTGAGATACAGATAGCTGTGTAGATATTTGCATGTTCATACAGATAGTGGTGTAGATATTTCCATGTTCATACAGATAACGGTGTAGATATTTCTATGTTCATACAGATAGCGGTGAAGATATTTCCATGTTCATACAGTTAGCGGTGTAGATATTTCCATGTTCATACTGATGGTGGAGTAGATATTTACATGTTCATACAGATGGCGGTGTAGATATTTCCATGTTCGTACAGATGGCGGTGTTGGTATTTCCATGTTCACAGAGATGGCGGTGTAGATATTTCTATGTTAATGCAGATAGCGGTATAGATATTTCCATGTTTATACAGATGGTGGTGTAGATATTTCCATGTTTATAGAGATGGCGGTCTAGATATTTCCATGTTTATAGAGATAGTGGTGTAGTTATTTCCAAGTTTATAGAGACAGCGTTGTAGATATTTCCATGTTTATACAGATAGCGGTGAAGATATTTCCATGTTTATACAGATAGCGGTGTAGATATTTAAATGTTTATACAGATAGCGGGGTAGATATTTCCATGTTTATAGAGATAGTGGTGTAGATAATTCCTATTTTATACAGATAGCAGTGTAGATATTTCCAAGTTCATACAGATAGCTGTGTAGATATTTCCACGTTTATACAGATGGCTGTGTATATATTTCCATGTACATACAGATGGCGCTGTAGATATTTCCATGTTTATAGAGATGGCCGTGTAGACATTTTCATGGTTTCACAGAAGGCGGTGTAGATATTTCCATGTTTACACAGAAAGCGGTTTAGACATTTCCATGTTTATAGAGATGGCGGAGTAGATATTTTCATGTTTACACAGATGGCGGTGTAGATATTTCCATGTTTACACAGAAAGCGGTGTAGACATTTCCATGTTTACACAGACAGCGGTGTGGATATTTCCATGTTTATGCAGATACCGGTGTAGATATTTCCCTGTTTATACAGATAGCGGTGCAGATATTTCCATGTTTATACAGATAGTTGGGCAGATACTTCCATGTTTATACAGATAGCGGTGTATATATTTCCAACTTAATACAGATGTCGGTGTAGATATCTCCATGTTCGTACAGATGGCGGTGTAGATATTTCCATGTTCATACAGATGGCAGGGTAGATATTTCGAAGTTTATAGAGATAGCGCTGGAGTTATTTCCATATTTATAGAGGAATCTGTGTAGATATTTCCATGTATATGCAGATAGCTCTGTAGATATTTCCATGTTCATGCAGATAGCAGTGTAGATATTTCCATGTTCATCCAGATGCCGGTGTAGATATATCCATGTTCATACAGATGGCGGTGAAAATATTTAAATGTTCATACAGATGGCGCTGTAAATATTTCCATGTTCATACAAATGGCGGTGTAGATATTTCCATGTTCATAGAGATGGCGGTGTAGATATTTCCACGTTCATAGAAATGGCGGTGTAGATATTTCCATGTTCATAGAGATGGCAGTGTAGATATTTCCATGTTTATACAGATAGCAGTGTACTTATTTCTATGTTTATAGAGATAGCAGTGTAGATATTTCCATTGATATACAGATAGCTGTGTAGATATTTGCATGTTCATACAGATAGCGGTGTAGATATTTCCATGTTCATACAGATAACGGTGTAGATATTTCCATGTTAATACAGATAGCGGTGCAGTTATTTCCATGTTCATACAGATAACGGTGTAGATATTTCCATGTTCATACAGTTAGCGGTGTAGATATTTCCATGTTCATATGGATCGCGGTGTAGATATTTCCATGTTCATACAGATGGCGGTGTAGATATTTCCATGTTCGTACAGATGGCGGTGTAGATGTTTCCATGTTCATACAGGTGGCGGTGTAGATATTTCCATGTTTTTACAGATAGCAGTGTAGTTATTTCCATGTTTATAGAGATAGCAGTGTAGATATTTCCGTTGATATACAGATAGCTTTGTAGATACTTGCATGTTCATACAGATAGCGGTGTAGATATTTCCATGTCCATACAGATAGCGGTGTTGATATTTCCATGTTCATACACATAGCGGTGTAGATATTTCCACGTTTATAGAGATGTCGGTGTAGATATTTCCATGTTCATACAGATGGCGTTGTAGATATTTCCATGTATATAGAGATGGCGGTGTAGATGTTTTCATGTTTACACAGATGGCGGTGAAGATATCTCCATGTTTACACAGGTAGCGGTGTAGACATTTCCATGTTTACACAGATAGCGGTGTGAATATTTCCATGTTTATGCAGATAGCGGTGTAGATATTTCCATGTTTATACAGATAGCGGTGTAGATATTTTCATGTCTATACAGGTAGCAGTGTGGATGTTTCCATGCTTATACAGATAGTGGTGTAGATATTTCCATGTTTATAGAGATAGCGGTGTAGATATTTCCATGTTTCTACAGATAGCGTGGTAGATATTTCCATGTTTATAGAGACAGCGGTGTAGATATTTCTATATTTATAGAGATAGCGGTGTAGTTATTTCCATGTTTATACAGATAGCGGTGTAGATATTTCCATGTTTATACAGGTAGCAGTGTAGATATTTCCATGTTTGTACAGGTAGCGGTGAAGATATTTCCATATTTATACTGGTAGCGGTGCAGATATGTGAATTCATTAAACCTCTTTTTCTTTATAAATTACCCAGTCTTGGGTATGTCTTTATCAGCAGCATGAAAATTGACTAATACACTCACTGTCCATGAATGATACTCTGTTAGCCCATTTGCATTGTTATAAAGAAATACCTGAGGCTGGGTAATTTATAAAGAAATGAGGTTTATTTGGCTCCTTGTTCTGAAGGCTGTACATGAAGCATAGTACTGGCACCTGCTTCCAGGGAGGGCCTCAGGAACCTTCCAATCATGGTGGAAGGTGAAGGGAAACCAGCATATCACATGGTGAGAGAGGAAGCAAGAGAGACAGGGAGGAGGTGTCAGTCTCTTTTAAACAACCAGATATCGCATGAACTCACAGGGTAAGAACTCATTCATTACCAAGAGGACAGCACCAAGCCATTCAGGAGGCATCTATCTCCAACATTGGGGATCACATTTTAAAGTGAGATTTGAAGGGGACAAACATCCAAACTATGTCAGATACCAAAGCTGACAATGCTTAGGATCTTTAGCTGTTCCAGGTTCTGGGAAATGGGAGAGAGTTAGCTTCCCTCGTCTATGCTGTGCTACTCCATATTATATTGGTAATTATTGTTCTCTAAAGGTTCTTAAAAGCAAATAAACAAATGCAAGGCAAAACATTTGAAATGGAAGGCAAAACACAAGAAATGCAAGGCAAATGCATTAAAAACTTTTGAGTGTTAATATATAGATTTTATTTTATCTTCTTAATTTCTTTTGCTTAACCAAATAGATTATGTAGTTTTGATTAACTGGCCATGAAATAGCTCTGCCTACATAGAATTTCCCATGAATAATTGGTTGTGGAGACTTTTGTGTGTGACCCAATTCCTCCCTCAAAACTGAAGTTTGCCCAGCTATTGGGAGTGTTGGCAATTCATGCCTCTCAGCTGATTCTCTCCAGAATTTATTCTCAGGAGATCTAATTAATAACTTGTCAAGCTGATGTCCATCCTTGGGGACAACTCGTATCTGAAGAATGGCCAGTGAAAGGTATTAAAACTCCATACTCCTGCCTCAATTTAGGGCAACTCTGAAGGGTCACCCCAGTTTCTCAGCTCCCCCTTGAGATTAGCTGAGGTATTTGTTGTGACTGCCTCACATCTCAACTCCCTTTATCCAATTCAGCTTTTTTGCCACAGTTGTTGGTTCCTAGGATTTTACCCAGTTAAATGTTCTCTACACAAATCTCTATCTCAAATCTGCTTTACAGGGAATGTGGCCTCAGACAGGTTTTCATTAGGTTCTGGACATAACTCTCATTAGTCATTGATATGATTCAGCTGTGTCTCCGGCCGAATCTCACCTTGATTGTAATTATCCCCGCATGTCAAGGATGGAGTCAGGTGGAGATAATTGAATCATAGGGGCGGGTTCCCCCTACTGTTCTCCTGGTAGCGAATAAGTCTCACGAGATCTGATGCTTTTAAAATGGGAGTTTTCCTACACAAGCTTTCTTCTCTGCTACCATTTAAGATGTGCCTTTGCTTCTTTTTTGCCTTCTGCCGTGACTGTGAGGCCTCCCCAGCCATGTGGAATTGTGAGTTCATTAAACCTCTTTCCTTTATAAATTACCCGGTCTTGGGTAGGACTTTATTAGCAGCATGAGAACAAACTAGTACAGTCTGTTCTATAAGCCCAAGTCGGATCACAGAGTCCCGCTTTCTTTTTTTTTTTTTCTAGCCCATATTTCTACTAAAACTTGACTCATATAGACTTAAAACAAAATAATTAAGCATGGCTAATATTTATTTAATATTTTATACGTGTCAGGTACTGTATTTTGTAACTTATCTTTTAATAATCTTTCCAAATCTCTAAAAGGAGAATTCTGCTCTTTTATAGAGAAAATAAGGATGGCTCAATCTTTTGATTTTTATTACAAGCTTTATTTTGTATAACATATAATAAACTAAAAATATTGAAAGTTTAGAAACCATCAGCACACAATCGAGGTGATGGAAATATACTTCACCTCCAGTTTCCTGATGCCTCTTTATAATACATTTCTCTGGCCCCTCATTCCTGGCCCTTAAAAACCACCAAACTGCTTTCTGTCACTGGACAGTAATTTATACAGTCAAAAAATGTATATAAATACAATTTTACACTATGCACTTTTTTGTCTGACATTTTATGTTTTTTTCTCTGCATGTTTTACCTCTAGAGTCTGCCTTGTTTCACTTAGTATAATTATTTTGAGATTCATTCATGTTATAGTATGTATCCATAATTAATTCGGATAAAGCAAGTTAATTCATTAATGTATTGATTGATATTTAGACTGTTTCTGGTTTGGGCTATTATGAATACATGTGCTATGAACATTTGTGTTGATATCATTATATGAACACCTACTTTTATCTCTCTTGGGTAAATACCCAGGAGTGCAATGGCTGAGTCTTACGGCAGAAGTATGTTTAACTTTTTAAGGGACTCTTGAACTGTTTTTCAAAGGTTACACTTTTTTGTATTCCCATCAGCGGTGTATGAGAGTTTCAGCTTCTCCACATCCAAGCCAGTGCTTGGCTATTATCAGTCATGCTAATCTTAGCTATTTAAAAATAGATAGTGGCGTCTCATTTTGGTTTTAATTTGCATTGCCCTAAGCATTAATTATGTTGAGCATATGTGCTTATTTACCAAACAAATGTCTACTTTGAAATGTCTGTTCCAGTCTTTCACCCAAGTTTTAAATGGGGTTGTTTGTTTTTCATTATTAAATTTTGAGCTTTTAAAATATATTTTTGATGCAAGCCTTTTATCAGATATATGAGTTGCAAATATTTTCTCCCAGCCTGCAGCTTGTCTTTTCAGTCTCTTAATAGATTCTTTTGAAGAGCAGATTCTTTTTTTTAAATTTGATGAGTTCTTCTTATCAATATATTATTATATAAATCATGCTGTGGGGTCATATCAAAGAAAGCTTTGCCTGACTCAAAGTCCCAAATGTTTTCACATCTTCCCTCTCCTCTCCTTTGGGAACTGAGATTACACGTAAATTCAGTTACTTGAAATGTACTGTCTACTATTGCTCTGTTCATGTTTTTTAAAAATTTATTTTCTCTCTATATTTTATTTTGAGAGGTGTCTATCTTTTCTTCTTTAATGACTAATGTGCTATCAGCCTACCATGTAGCTGGGACTACAGCCGCATGCTACTATGTCCCGCTAATTTTTGTATTTTTAGTAGAGATGGGATTTCACCATATTGGTCAGGCTGGTCCTGAACTCCTGACTTCGTGATCCACCTGCCTCGGCCTCGCAAAATGCTGAGATTACAGGCGTGAGCCACTGCGCCCAGCCTCCTTTAGTGTATCTTGCATGTCTCTATTTTAGAACATATAGAATACTGTTTCAATAAGCATTTTAATGTTCTTAACTGATAACTCTGGCACCTTGATTTACTCTGGATCAGTTCTGACTCAGTGATTTTTCTCCTTATTATGAGCCACGTTCTTCTGTCTTTTGTTGTGACTGTTGCGTCTCTGCTAAACTGTGTCTGGATGTCAGATACGGTGACTTTTATCTTATTGAGTGCTGGAAGTATATATAAATATTCTTGATCTTTGTATTGGTATGTATTTAAGTTTAGTTGGAAAGAGTTTGACTCTTTTTGGTCTTGCTTTAAAAATTCATTAGGTGGGATCAGACCAGTTCTCATTTTAGAGCTAATCACTCCCAACTAGTGAGGCAAGATCCTTCTGGGTATCCCTGGGAATCTTGAGGTGTTTCTGGGTTGGCTGATAAAATAAGCACTATTACTGGACCTTGGTGAGCATGTGTACTGTTACTTTTCATCTTATCTGTGTGTTGTTTCCCCAACCGTAGGTACTTTTCTCTAGGCCTGTCCTAACAATTACTTAGCTATGTACTTTAGGGGGACCCTTTGCAGAGCTCTGGAGTTCTCTTTCTGTGCAGCCCCTTCTTCTCGGAAACCTTGTCCTGAGAGCTCATGTCAACATGGTTTCTGTGGACTCTCAGCTCTGTCCCCTCAGCTCAGGGAGAACAATGGGCTCCTCTTGGGCTCTTCTCCTGGAGTAGTGGGCTGGAAAACTTTCTCCAGGCATAAATTAGGGCAGTTGATAGGCTCACCTTGTTTGAGACTGACTTTACAGGGTCTTGAAAACTTTTGTGGCATACATTTTGGCCATTTTTTTGGTTGTTTCAGGAGGGAGAGAAAGTCTAGTTCTTGTTACTCCATCATGGTCATTGCAGAAGTCAACCTAACTGATATTTATCAATACAGTCTGTTGCTACACATTGAACTTGCTTAAGATAATTTTTAGATGGCACAGAACTTTCTGTCCATTGAATGAGACTCTCTGCTTATTTTGCAAGTGCTCATTTGTATGGAGACATTTGTATGGAGAAACTTCAAAAAGTTTGTGGAAAAATGAAGTTAAAAGATAAACATTGAAAATGTGATCTTCGGTTTTCATCCCTAAAGAACTGATGGTCCTGGGAACTTAACAATGTCAATGCAGTCTCTTATACATTATTAACTTAAGAAAAATGGGTGCCCTTTCCACATTTGTTGAGATTGGGAAACAAAAAGAAGTCAGAAGGAGCCAAATCAGAGCTGTAAGGTGGATGCCTGACAATTTCCCATTGAGACTCTCACAAAATTGCCTTTGCTCGATGACAGGAATGAGCAGAAACATTGTGGTGTTAGAGGACTGTATGCTAAAGCTTTCCCAGGTATTTTGCCCTAAAACTTTGGCTAACTTATTCAAAACACTCTCATGATATGCAGATATTATTGTTCTTTGACCTTCCACAAAGTCAACAAGCAAAATGCCTGGAATGTCCCCAAAAAACTGTTGCCGTGACCTTTGCTCTTGAGTGATCCCCTTTTGCTTTGACTGGACCACTTCCACCTTTGGTAGCCATTGCTTTGATTGTGTTTTGCCCTCAGGATCACACTGGGAAAGCCATGTTTTATCTTCTGTTACAATTCTTCAAAGAAATCCTTCAGGATCTTGACCCTAGTTCTTTAAAATTTCCATTGAGAGCTCTCCTCTTGTCTGCAGCTGATCTGAGCACAACACTTTTGGCACCCATGCAGTGGAAAGTTGGTTCAACTTTAATTTTTTAGTCAGAACTGTGTAAGCTGAACCAATTAAGATGTCTACGATGTTGGCTATTGTTTGTGCTGTTGATTATCAGTCCTCTTCCATTAGGGCACAAACAAGATTAATTTTTTTCCTTGAAAATTGATATGGATGATCTGTCCCTGTGGACTTCATCTTCCACATCATCTCGCTTCTTCTTTAAAAAAGCTGTCCGCTTGTGAACTACTGATTTCTTTGGTGCATTGTCCCCTCAAGCTTCTTGTAAAGCATCAGTGATTTCACCATTCTTTCACTCAAGCTTCATCATAATCTAATGTTTGTTCTTGCTTCAATTTTAGCAGAATTTACATTGCTCTGCTAGGGGCTCTTTTCAAACTAATGTCTACTCCTTCTTACTGTCTCAAACGAGATCCTGTTCAAACATGCTATAATAAATTAGTATGAGTTTATTTTGCTGCCAATATTGAAACCTTTGCATAGTTTTTTTCATAATATACATTTTCCATGAACTTTTTAAGGCCTCTCACGTATCCACAGGTAGAGTGCCTTACCTATTCTGACTTCAGTCAATTATTCAAGACCTTTCCTTGTCAGTGACACATTAGAAAGGTAGAGTATTGAAAAATAAGAGTAGCTTCTGCTGATTAAGAAATACTATATCTTTTTCTACTTCTTTCTTTCTTTTTTTTTTTTTTCTTGAGACAGCATCTTTCTCTGTCACCCAGGCTGGAGTGCAGTGGTGTGATCTCAGCTCACTGCAACCTCTGCCTCCCAGGGTCAAGTGATTCTCCTGCCTCAGCCTCCCGAGTAGCTGGGACTATAGGTGCCTGCCACCACACCCAGCTAATTTTTGTATTTTTAGTGGAGACAAGGTTTCACCATATTGGCCAGGCTGGTCTTGAACTCCTGACCTTGTGATCTGCCTGACTCGGCCTCCCAAAGCGCTGGGATTACAGTCATGAGCCACTGTACCTAGCTTTCTACTTCTTTCTTATTATTTTCCTCCTCTCTCATTCCTATATTCTCTCCTTTCTCCTACTTTCCTCCCCACTCCCTGTTTCCTTCCTTTCATCTTTCCTATTTTCAGGACTTAATATTTCTTGAACCTCAGATGTTATCATAGTATGTTATTTGTTTAATTTTCACATAACAATAATAGTTTAAATACAAATAATATTTATTTTCATCCCCATGTTATCAGTATAACAGTAAAGATGTGGAGAGGCCAGCTGGGCATGGTGGCTCAAGCCCGTAATCCCAGCACATTGGGAGGCCGAGGTGGGTGGATCACGAGGTCAGGAGATCGAGACCATCCTGGCTAACACGGTGAAACCCCATCTCTACTAAAAAATAGAAAAAATTAGCTGGTCGTGGTGGCGCGTGCCTGTAGTCCCAGCTACTCGGGAGGCTGAGGCAGGAGAATAGTGTGAACCCGGGAGGCAGAACTTGCAGTGAGCCAAGATCACGCCACTGCACTCCAGCCTTGGTGACAGAGCGAGACTCTGTCTCAAAAAAATAAATAAATAAATAAATGAAAATAAAATAAAAAAAAATGATGTGGAGAGGCCAAACCAATGGCTCTTATATCCACGTTATTTCTTCTAAATGATTTCACCTTAGTTTTGGTCTGCATCTCTAACCATAGCTAGTTGCAGTAGGACCTTCTATCTGGCCTTGCTGCTCTCATTTTTGGACCTCCTCACTGAAATCAAATTGATCTTTCTAAAATGCAAACCCGGTCTTCGTATTTTATTACTTAAAACCCATTGGTGGCTTTCCATGATTTATGGAATAAAGTCAAAATTCCTGTTTTTGCCCACGTTTCTGTGTGCCTCTCATCCCTACATTTACTGATTCCTGTGTGCCATAAATTGCCAGTTGTCCAGAGTTCATTCTCTTTTTGTACTTGGGAGGACTTCTGCATCCTGCAACTTTTCCCCTGAAACATGCTTGGAAAATACCTACTCATTTTTTTCAGATTCAGGTTAGTTTTTTACTTCAGTTTCTTTTCCTGAAGCTTATACTGACTGCTCCATATGGCTTTGGGGATTAGCTACTCATTCCTTTGTGCCCTTTTGTAGATACACATTTATCATGGAGTCTTTTTTTTTGTTGTTGAGACAGAGTCTCACTCTGTCACCAGGCTGGAGTGCAGTGGTGTGATCTCAGCTCACTGCAACCTTTACCTTCCAGGTTCAATTGATTCTCTTGCCTCAGCCTCCCAAGTAACTAAAGCCATGCACCACCGTGCCCAGCTAATTTTTGTATTTTTAGTAGAGACGGGGTTTCACTATGTTGGCCAGGATGGTCTCGATCTCTTGACCTCGTGATCTGCCCACGTTGGCCTCCCAAAGTGCTAGGATTACAGGCATGAGCCACCACTCCCAATCAGTCATGCAGTCTTTATACTTACTTGTTTACTTGCCTGTGAGCTCACTGAATGCAGGGAATATTTCCTTGTTGCTCTAGCACCTACACCAGTACCTGGTATCCAGAAGCTGTATGCTAAATGTTTGTTGAGTGGCTGTTTGACTGAATGATTGTACTCCTAATTAGTAGATAGAAAGCCATGAACTTCCCAGTTCATCATTCTTTGTGCTCAATTCTGGTTTCTTTATTGTGTTCAAAAGAGTTCCTTAGTGACATAAAACTATGGAGCTAGTATGTCAGCTCATTTAAGCAATGATTGGTTTATGTATATAAGAGGCTTCAATAATTATATATTTTTATTTCAGTTTCAATAAATGATCAATTGATTAATTTTCTCTGTTTTGGCTTATTGTTCACATTTAATATCAAAAGTGTTTTACTTAAAATTATTCATGCCAATTATGACAGTTAGGTGAATATTACTTTGATTTACATTCCAGTAGTAGTTTTGGTTGAACCCTGAATATGCTAAGATGTCACTTTTCTTTTTTCTTATGAACAGGCTACTGTGTTTACATATATTATTAAAATCTTCTTTGAAAATACGAAGTGTTACATTTCTTATATTTAGTTCTCTGTGCTTCAGAATTCCTGTGATACTTGCACTTAAGTCCTTCTGAGCAGTTGATGTTAATATTTATGTGGTTAATTTCATGAAACATGGTGGTTTTCATTTCTATCATTAATTTATACAGGAGATAGACTGTTTTCCAGGTGTAAGCTCAGTCATATAATTAGAAAATTTATAAGCAGAAGGGAGTTATTTGGTCTAACCCATTTATTCTACAGATAGAGAAATTAGAGTCCAGAAACTCTGTCTTCTTTAAAGTCTTACAGGTATTTAAGAAAAAAGAATAGACTTGAGGTTTCTGTGTTCTGAACCCAGTGACCTTGACACTGTAATGATCTTCATCCATATTATTCACAGAAGTAAATATAATCACATATTAAATAAGAAACACAAATACTAAGGAGATATTATACTGAAAAATGAAATAATATTATCTTAATTATTTTGATCAGATTCAATATATAGCAGCTTGAAGGCTAATAGTTCCAATGATTCTCTGAATAAACCATTTTTCTAATAAGATTACAGGTTTTAGTAATCTAATTATTTTGACTGATGCAAATGTTACCCCGCCAGTCTGAAAAATGTGTTTATTTATATGTCATAAAGAATAATTTATTCCAAAAAGGCTAATTTTCAAAATATATGTATCTTCTGAAACTGTATCTATTTTTTTCCCACGTTTTCTAAATATAGTTTAGAGGGCGTTTGTAGATTTTCATGGTGCTGAAAAATTAAGGTATAATGGTCTCATGAAGGAGAATAATGTCATTTAGACATTGTAATTTTGGAGGATCACAATACTTTTTGGAATGTGGTTGTTGCAGCACTGGTCACTTATACTAATTATATAATAACATACTATACTAATGCAATAATATACCATATGAAATTATTAAATGGTAAATTTGTCTTAAATCCTCTAGAATACTGCAAAGAAATAGTTTATATAAGAAAGAGTACCATAGCATATGTGAACACAATGTTTCCTATTTTTTTCTTCTTTTTTATTTTTTTGAAGACAAGTTCTCACTCTGTTGCCCAGACTGGAGTTCAGTGCCATGTTCATAGTTCACTGCAACCTCAAACTCCCAAGCTCAAGTGATCCTCTTGATTCAGCCTCGGAAGTAGCTGTGCCTATAGGTGTGCACCACCACACTGGCTAATTTTTAAAATTTTTTATAGATATGTTGCCCAAGCTGGTCTCAAATTCTTGAGCTCAAGAGATCTTCTCACCTTGGCCTCCCAGAGTGTTGGGATTACAGGCATGAGCCACCATACTCAGCCAATATTTCTTTTCTAAAAGACATTTTCTAACATACTTCTCATTTTAACTAACATAATATTCAAAGTGTAGATCTGAGAAAGAGATAGTGCCTGCAGATCTGGGATCCTACATGCTAATATTATGGGATGCATTCAGATTTGATCAGCAGATATTCCATTTATTCTAGAACACCACCAGCAGAAGAATGTAATTACGTCTATCACTAAAACTTTGTGTCAATACAGACTACTGTATTTGTTATCATAGATGGTCCTTGGATGGCAGCCTTAAGCAATTTTAAACCTAGACAGGTGATGTACTTTTTCTTCTTGGATAATTTTCATTGTTTTATCTAATTTGGTTGTAACTAATGTGTTTAATATGGCTTGCTTGTTTTTTAAAAAGTTGTTCAGTATCCTTAGAACTCAGTGCTGATTTCTTTCTCTAGCAGGCCTTTTATATAGGACATCTCACTTTCTCCTGGCTCTCTACTACTAGCATGAGGTCTCTGAAAAAATCAAGACAGCCAAATAATTTGTTATAGAATAGCCTATGTAGAGGGACAGGGGAGGAGTCATATTCCAAGAGGGAAAGACCTTTGAGCCAGGCTCAATTTGTAGAGGCTGTTGAATGAAAATGAGAGAGAGAGAATGCACACTTTATTGCACTATTAAAGCAAAATTCTGACAATAACTTCTAAAAATGATTCCACTCTTATACACTGAGAATATGACAGACCTTCCAAAAGTATAATTTCTTACATGAACGTCCAGGTATATAAGGAAAAATAACTATTTCATACCAATATCTTCAGCCGCCTTTATTGTTGGTTCACCACATAGATTTTTATCAGAATCGCAGAACATTAATTTTTTAAATTAGCTACCATTACAACTAGCTTGAGAAGAACTTTCTTTTTAATAATTCGACCCAGATGCATTCTAGATACTCCAGTGTTACGAATCGATGGCTTCATGAGGAGCCGCTGTTGACTCATGCTATCTCTGGACACACTGACAGGAAATGTTTTCTTACACCTGTTTTCCTCCTGCTTTTCCTTGGTAGGACTTAGTTCCTTGGCATAGTTCAGTATCAATGGCAGTCATAGAGAAGTGTTACAAAAACCCAGCTTATTCCAACTTGTGAATTATTTGGCACCCAGGAACCAGGTCTTACAATCTTCAACCCACTTTTTCCTAACATGGCCCCTTTTCTGAAATGTTTATTTATATATGATGTAGGCCTGGGGAAAGGACATGGACTTTCAAAGAAAATATTCTGCAATAGATCTCTCAACTCCAGAGAACCTTCTGACTAAATCTGAAAGAATTCCACTGTGCTCTGATAACATCCTTTAATAATGAAGGAAAAGATATTTTTCCCCCAGGAGGATTTTGTAGTGAAAGAGATGGCATAATTTTTTTTAAATGTTGTTTATAATCTAATTTGTTTTTTCATTTGTGGGGTGTGTCTTAAATCCTAAATGGTACATCCTTTTTAAAATACTACTAGTAATAAAATGTTTCTGAAGTTATGTTGTAAATATCATTGGACTATGTTTAATAATGTTAAGTTGATCCCACTTCCCCTGAAATTATATACATAAATGCTGAAAGTATAAATTTACATATACAACTTCATGGAACATTTTTCTTCCAAGTGTGCATTTGCTAGAATTTGCATTGAAAGGTTTTGGAAGGAGCCTGTTGGTATGAATCCTGTGTTAGCAACACTCAGATTTGTTGCATACTGAACAGCATGCTAAATCTCACTTCACAATCTTAGATTTCTCATCTACCATCTTGAGCTGAATTTAAAATATAACTGCAGTTTATTATGTCACCTGTTCGTCAAACACTGATGCAAAGCTTAGTTTTCAGTGTGAAGAACCCATGACTAGAGAAGGGAAGAAGAAAGGGTCAAGCAGACCTCATTAAAGAGTGTATGGGCAAGAAAACACATCAGATGTCTTGATAGGTTTTTTAAAGTCCTGTTAGACTGGTCATGATTTCCAAAACACTAAATGCCATCTAGTATTTTGGACCCTCCAAAATTACAGTGGAATATTATTATGGGTCATCTTAATTGGAAATATACAGGAAAATCCTGATGATTAATGTAGACTAGTGATAGCTCTCACACATTTATATAACCTATGTTGAAAAGAAAGAAGAAAGGCAGGAAGGAAAGAAGGAAAAAGAGCGGAGAGAGAGGAACAAGAAAACACGTGGATTTGTGGAAATGAAAATTTTTAAATTACTAATTTGCAAGAATGGGTAAGAAAAATACCGAGTATGAACATAAGTGCTTTCAATTCCGTTTGTCTCTTAATCCTTCTCAGTCCGTGGCCAGTTTTGAAACTTGGTGTAACTTCCTTCCTTTATTCCTCCCTCCCTTGCTCCCTCCATCCCTTCTTGCCAGCCTCCTTCCCTTCCTCTCTCCTTGAGTTTCCTTCTTCTTTCTTCTTCCCTCCCTCCCTCCCTCTCTCTTTTTTTCCCTTAGTTTCCCCGGAAGCACATATACCAGCCATTTGAATGCTTTCTGCTCATAGATACTGCCAAGCCCCCTCACCCAGACTGCTGACTAGATTTGGTAGAATGGAATGAGAAACATAGACTTTGTGTCTGTGGCGGCCACCTCTGATGTTGCAGATTTTTGCCGTGATTATGCACTCCAGCCGAGGGACGCTAGAGAGGTTGAAATTTCAACTGTGGGATTTGCCATTTTGGAATTTGCAGTAATGTACTGGATATGCTAACAGCAGCCTGGCTAGCCGCCACTTCACAAGGAAGTATTTAAATATACACGTGTAATATGAAGAAAATTGCATTAGATCATAAGGGATGAATTATTTTGTAAATGACTATACCATCAAATACCATACCTGATATCAATCATCTTCATCAGACAGTATCTGTGTATGTAAGTAGATAAACAAAAAAGCAGGAGTTTATTTCTCTCTAATGTATCCTTGACTCTCTAGCGGTGACCTCTGAAATGTCTCTTCTGATCCAGACTTGTTTGAATCATGTGCAACATTTTAGATTTGTCTTTTCTCTGCAAGTTTTTTTTTGTTAAGTACCATAACATATTGAACCAAATAGTTTTGCTTGCTTTCTATTGATGACACATGATTTTGGCTTTTATCTTCAGTGGAAAATCAATGTGTCACATGGCGTTCACTAAGAAAAAGGTGTGGGGCCTCTTTGTAATTCTTTGTCAGATGGTTGCTTTATCTTGATTTATGCCTTCAAACTTTTTCCCATTCAGCAGAAAATATTGTGTCGCTATCTGTGAGAGCAAAGCGATCTATACCAATTTATGCTCTAAGTGTAGCCTCCTTCCAGAACTGCTTATGGAACATATCAACTCACTATAGATTAGGGACATAATGGATTCTTCTTTCTTAAAAGTGGCAGATTGACAATTTTAGTTCATATACAAGCTTTTATATTAACATTAAAACAATATTTCTATGTAAAGTAAAATACTGTAGTTGATTATTATTCGAGGGCCTCCCAGAATTTCAAGGTCTGAAAATAAATTCAATGTTCCTGGTGGGAACAAAATTGCTCCTACTTCCTTGTATCAGGACTGCCATTTGGAACTGCTGGGGAAGCTCTTTTCAGAAATTATTTTCAAAACAGCATTGTTGCCTTTTGCCAAACTGAAATCTGGTTGTAAACTTTTGAAAACTAGTTCCTTGGAATGGAATTCAAGTTGTCTTCTAAGCAATTTTTTTTTAACTCAAACATACATTCTATCTTGCTTTATTATGTCACTATTTGTGTAGGAAACATATTTCTATTTTTACCATTTTCAATTTATTTACATTTACATTTACATTTGTGTGTATATATATACACACATACATACACTTTAAGTTCTGGGATACATATGCAGAACTTGCAGTTTTGTGAAATAGGTATACATGTGCTGTCGTGGTTTGCTGCACCCATCAACCCGTCATCTACATTAAGTATTTCTCCTAATGCTATCCCTCCTCTTTCCTTCCTACCCACTGACAGGCCCCAGTGTGTGATGTTCCCCTCCCTGTGTCTATGTGTTCTCACTGTTCAACTCCCACTTATGAGTGAGAACATGTGGTGTTTGGTTTTCTGTTCTTGTGATAGTTTGCTGAGAATGATGGTTTCCAGCTTCATCCATGTCTCTGCAAAAGACATTAATCCATCCTTTTTTATAGCTGCATAGTATTCCATGGTGTATATGTGCCACATATTCTTTATCCAGCCTATCATTGATGGGCATTTGGGTTGGTTCCTAGTCTTTGCTATTGTGAATAGTGCTGCAATAAACATATGTGTGAATGTGTCTTTATAGTAGAATGATTTATAATCCTTTGGATGTGTACCTAGTAATGAGACTGTTAGGTCAAATGGTATTTCTAGTTCTGGATCCTTGAGGAATTGCTACACTGTCTTCCACAATGGTTGAACTAATTTACACTCCCACCAACAGTGTAAAAGCATTCCTATTTCTCCACATCCTCTCTAGCACCTGTTGTTTCCTGACTTTTTAATGATTGCCATTCTAACTGGCGCGAGATGGTATCTCATTGGACCAGGGGTGATGAGCTTTTTTTTTTTTTTCTTCGAGACAGCCTCACTCTGTCACCCAGGGTGGAGTGCAGTGGCACAATTTCGGCTCACTGCAACCTCCACCTAATGGGTTCAAGCAATTCTCCTGCCTTAGCCTCTTGAGTAGCTGGGATTACAGATATATACCACCACGCCTGGCTAAAGTTTTGTGTGTGTGTTTTTGGTAGAGACAGAGTTTCACCGTAGTGGCCAGGCAAGTCTCAAACTCCCGACCTTGTGATCCACTCGCCTTGGCCTCCCAAAGTGATGGGATTACAGGTGTGAGCCACCACGCCCAGCCTATGATGAGCTTTTTTTCATGTGTTTATTGGCCGCATAAATGTCTTCTTTTGAGAAGTGTCTGTTCATATCCTTTTCCCACTTTTTGATGGGGTTGTTTTTTTCTTGTAAATTTGTTTAAGTTCCTTGTAGATTCTGGATATTAGCCCTTTGTTAGATGGATAGATTGCAAAAATTTTCTCCCACTCTGTAGGTTGTGTGTTCACTCCGATGATAGTGTCTTTTGCTGTGCAGAAGCTATCTTTAGTTTAATTAGATCCCGTTTCTCAATTTTGGCTTTTGTTGCCACTGCTTTTGGTGTTTTAGTCATGAAGTCTTTGCCTATGCCTATGTTCTGAATGGTATTGGCTAGGTTTTCTTCTAGAGTTTTTATGGTTTTAGATCTTATGTTTAAGTCTTTAATCCATCTTGAGTTAATTATTTTATAAGGTGTAAGGAAGGGGTCCAGTTTCAGCTTTCTTCATATGGCTAGCCAGTTTTCCCATCACCATTGATTAAATAGTCAATCTTTCCCCATTGTTTGTTTCCGTCAGGTGTGTCAGAGATATGTTGTATATTTCATGGTACAATGCCTTCTGTCAATGGGGAAAAATAACAAGCATATATGGGATGAATGAAGTCTGCTATGGTTAAGGTTGAGAATATTTACTGATCCTTGAGTTCAGTCTCCAGGAATGTTGGAAATAGAGAATGGAGATAATGGAGATAAAGAAAAGTTCTGAAAATGACACTTCCCATAGTGTCAAAATTGTGATCTATTGGAGAATTCTGTGATACATCAAAATCTCTGTTTATACTGATGTTTGTTATTGTGTATGAGCATATCTTTATCAGGTGTAGGCTATTTCTATACTTTCATGTCTTTAAATCAATGTTTCTATTCACATATGTATATGTGCAAATAGAAGCATGTTAATATTATATATATATTTTTTCTGTCATTACCATGATTGCTATGATTATCATTAGCATGTATTATTAGTGTGACCGAAGTATCATCAGTATCAGTTTCTTTCTAACTGCAGTGCTCCTGTAATGCTTCATTTCTACAGAGGCAACCTACACCCACCGTTTCCCTGACTATAACTTTACCTAAAGTATAAGCCCTTATAAAGCCATGAAAGCCTACCAAGAATTGTCAAAGAAGCTAGGCAGCAGCCAGGCTCTGCCTTAGGAAAAGACTTTACTTTTTATTATCATGTGCAGTACTTAACTACTTGTTTTGACCTCCAAGATTTTGCTCTCCTATATTTCTATCCCCTGGCTTTCTGATATTTCATGTGATTATATTTGAAATTTTAACCTTGCTTTTCTTTTTGGAATCTCTGATATCTCTGCTGCCACAGGTAATGACAGGTTCCTCTCTAACTGTTGGTGTTATCCCTGGTCAGATTATTACTGATGACAGAAGTAGATGTTTTACGTGGATTCTCTCGATATCAGAAACAAATACAGATATCACAACTCAAAAATGACAGACTGATAACCATTATGAACTTAGATGCAACATTCTTAATACAATATTAGCAAAGTGAGTCTAGGAATATTTAAAAATGATAATGTGTTTTAACCAAGTGGGGCTTATCTCAAGTTGGTTTCAACAACTGAAAATCTACCATGCTGACAGAAAAAAGAAACATCACGTGACACTCTCAATAGATGCAAAAAAGGAATTTACAAAATGTAACACATTTTTTAAATTAAAAACTCCCAGCAAACTGAGGATAGAAAAGTACATTTTCAAACTGATTATGTGTTTACAGAAAATCTATAGCAAACATCTTACTTAAAATGGTGAAAGCCTTAATACTTTCTACATAAGATTATGAAAAATGCAATGATGTCCTCTCTCCCTAGTTCTTTAAAGTATTGCATTCAATATTAAATAAGTGAAAATATATACCAAGTTCATTGATAAATATTTAATACTTATGAGATGATAATTCTCCTGAAATTGATCTCTAGATTCAGTGGAATTCCCATGAAACCTTATAGGTCCTTTTGGATAAATTACAAAACTGATTCTAAAACAGGGAGAAAGAAAGAAGGGAAGGAAGGAGGAATGGACAGAAAGAAGAAAGAAATAAAGAGAAAAGAAAAGAAAATAAGAAATAAGTGACACCCAAGTTGGGAAGAAAGAAAAATACTATTCTCACATGATGTAAACATATACACAGAAAATCCTTAGGCATCTGCAGAAGTGTGCTAGAGGTATGAAGTGAATTTAACAAAGTTGTAGGATGAAAGATCAATAAATAAAATCAATTGTGTTTCTATACACAATCAACACCAATTAGAAAATAAAATTATGTAAGCAATTTAACTTATAATAGCCTCAAAAATAATAAAATAATTCAGAATAAATTTAATAAAAGGTATGCTGATCCAAAATTTCTAAATCACTAATACGAGAGATTGAATAGGTAGAAATATGTATCAAGTTCATTGGTAAATATACATGTCATACATGTTAGATGATAATTCTTCTGAAACTGATCTCCAGATTTGGCACAATCCCAATCAAACCTATAGGCCTTTTTGGAGAAATTACAAAGCTGATTCTAATTTTTTTTTTTAAAATATGGAAGTCCTAGAATAGCCAGAGCATGTTTTAGAAAGAATAAAGTTGGAAAACTTTCCAAATTTCAAGACATATTGTAAAGCTACACTAACCAGTACAGTAAACTTACTGGCATGAAGAAGACATATATATCAGTGAAACAGAATAAATAATTTAGAAATATATCCAGCCTTACATGGCCAAAGTTGCCAACATAATTCAATAAGGAAATCAATGTCTTTATAAAGATGGTACTAATAAAATTGGATATTAAATGGAGAATATGAACTTCAGAATTACCTCACACCATATCCTCAAGTTAACTCAACATGTATTTTATACATAATGTAAATATAAAAAGTATAAAGCTTACTAAATAGGAAAAATTTTTAATAATCTTACTATAGCTAAAAATTTTTTAGATAAGAAAAGGATGGATGAAAATGGAAAAAAATAGTAAGTTGGACTTCATGAAATTAAGACTTTTGCAATTTAAAACATAGCATCAAAAAATGAAAAGGCAAACCACAGATTGGGACAGAATAATTTTAAATATGTCTGATAAAGAACTTTCATCTAGAATGTACACATAACTAAAAAACTAAATAACAAAACACAAATAACTCATTTAACATAATATTTTGACCTAAATGGACCAAATATTTGTACAGATATTTTAATTTAAAAAGAGATGATGTCCAATACACAAATGAAAAGATACTTAACATTACCCGTCATCAGGGAAATGCAAGTTAAAACCACATTGAGGTACCACTGTACACCCACTGGAGTGGCTGACACGAGCAGAACTGACCATACCACATGATGTGAAGAATTGCTATTCACACCTGGCTAGTGGGACTTCAAAATGGTACAGACATTTTGGAAAGCAGTTTGGCAGTTTCTTTTAATGTTAAACTTAGTACTGATCATATAACCAAATAATTCCACTGCGACTCAAAATAAATAAAAACATATCCGTACCAAGCCTCATCCTTGAAGTTCATAGCAGATGTGTCCATCAACTTGTAAATGGATAAACCAGTTGTAGATGGAGTACCACTCAACAATAAAAAGGAGCAAACTGATACAACAGCAATATAAATGAATATCAAAAGCATTATGCTCAGTGAAAGAAGCTAGACATGAAAGACACCAATGTATCATTCCACTAATAGGATACTCTAGAAAATGCAAACTGTAGAAACAGAAGCAGATTAGTGGTTGCCTGTGTTCAGGAATGGAGAAAAGATCAAATGCAAAACAGCAAAAGAAAACATTTTGTGATGATGCAGATTTTCTGTATCTTGATCATGATTGTGGTCAAATGATGATATTCATCTGCCATAACCCATTAAATTGCACATTGAAAAGGGTGAATTTTACTGTGTGTACATTATACTTAAATGGAGCTGTAAATATGTTTGGAGCTTATCTGTGAACATTAGTTGCAGAGCAGGAGTTATTTTTATAGAGTGGAAATCTGCTAAGTGCCAACTTGAGAAGGGTTGAGAAAAATTAGAACCTTCTTCCAACACATTTCAGTTAGAACACTCTTAGGATGCCGTTACAGCTGTGCTCTATATTGGAGTCTCTGATGAAATCACATGTCTAACAATCTCAGCATGCCTTTAATCAACAGAATATACACGTGTTTTCTTTTTTTACTATAAAGGATATACCAAACAACTTTTTCAAGACTTTACTTCAAAAAGGCACGTAGTTTTGCAACATTTTTGGTAAGTCTTTAATTATTTCAAAATGAAAAATTGAAAATAAAATGCAATTATTTACTCAGGCCCCCCACAAAAAAGGCCTGTACGGGGAATGCATGTGGTGTGTGTGTGTGTGTGTGTGTGTGTGTGTGTGTGTGTGTGTGTAAGTGTGTGATTTGAAGAATTGAAAAAATTTTAGTGGGGTTTTGTAGCATCACTTTGATAGCATCCTGTAATTTTGAATTGTGTTAGAAATAAAAATAAAGTGAATACACTGATAAAAGAATTTGAAAAGAATTTGCATTATTGCCTAAATTATGTGTGGTTTCCACAGTGGCATGAATCGAGCATCTTTAACCTACATAACAATATATCAGAATGTATTAGGTAAAAAATAAGTAAACTAGTATAACAAAGTTAAATATTTCTAAAGGAAAATTATAGCTTTATTTTTTTTCCTGAACTGTTTTGAGGAGATATTTACACCAAAAGATATTATCATTGATCAATGAAACTTTTTCAGAATTTGCTTGTGTCCCACCAATATTTGATTACATAGTGCTTCTGTGAGTTCCATTTCATTAATTTAGCATTGACAGGAGAGAAGGCAATGGCTCTGCAGCCTCTCTTGATGTGGCATGATCCTGGTTCCGCTGGCTGATATCTATTAGAACCATGGCCTTAATCATGCCTTTCATGCTTCTAACTTGATTTGCATTTGTTGTGTAATCCAAATTTATTCTCTCGTTTAGTCGCTTCCACCCATAGAAAAGCAGGCCTTTTTCATTTCTCCTTCACCATTGCCCCCATTTTTTCTTTTTGTCCTCCCATGATGAAAAACAAGACAGAAACAAACTATAACAACAACAGACACCTTTTGTCTGTGGTCACCAATGCATTGTAGCACTAAACTTTGTTCAAAATCTCTAGATCTGACCTCTATATCTGCTGTTCCCAGAGTTTTTCAATGCATTCTCTAGACTGCTGTGACCCATTGACAGAACGTCTAGCTATATTTAATTGAAAGTTATTACTGTCTGATATGGCTTGGCTGTGTCTGCACCGAAATCTCATCTTGCACTGTAGCTCCCATAATTCACATGTTGTGGGAGGGACCCAGTGAGAGGTAAGTGGATCATGGGGGCAGATTTCCCCACACTGTTCTAGTGGTAGTGAATAAGTCTCATGAGATCTGATGGTTTTATAAGGGGAAACCCCTTTCGCCTTTCACTTGGTTCTCATTTGCTAAATCATGCCTCTCAGCTGATTCTCTCCAGAATTTATTCTCAGGAGATCTAATTAATAACTTGTCAAGCTGATGTCCATCCTTGGGGACAACTCGTATCTGAAGAATGGCCAGTGAAAGGTATTAAAACTCCATACTCCTGCCTCAATTTAGGGCAACTCTGAAGGGTCACCCCAGCTTCTCAGCTCCCCCTTGAGATTAGCTGAGGTATTTGTTGTGACTGCCTCACATCTCAACTCCCTTTATCCAATTCAGTTTTTTCGCCACAGTTGTTGGTTCCTAGGATTTTACCCAGTTAAATGTTCTCTACACAAATCTCTATCTCAAATCTGCTTTACAGGGAATGTGGCCTCAGACAGGTTTTCATTAGGTTCTGGACATAACTCTCATTAGTCATTGATATGATTTGGCTGTGTCTCCGGCCGAATCTCACCTTGATTGTAATTATCCCCGCATGTCAAGGATGGAGTCAGGTGGAGATAATTGAATCATAGGGGCGGGTTCCCCCTACTGTTCTCCTGGTAGCGAATAAGTCTCACCAGATCTGATGCTTTTAAAATGGGAGTTTCCCTACACAAGCTTTCTTCTCTGCTACCATTTAAGATGTGCCTTTGCTTCTTTTTTGCCTTCTGCCGTGACTGTGAGGCCTCCCCAGCCATGTGGAATTGTGAGTTCATTAAACCTCTTTCCTTTACAAATTACCCGGTCTTGGGTAGGACTTTATTAGCAGCATGAGAACAAACTAGTACAGTCTGTTCTATAAGCCCAAGTCGGATCACAGAGTCCCGCTTTCTGTTTTTTTTTTTCTAGCCCATATTTCTACTAAAACTTGACTCATATAGACTTAAAACAAAATAATTAAGCATGGCTAATATTTATTTAATATTTTATACGTGTCAGGTACTGTATTTTGTAACTTATCTTTTAATAATCTTTCCAAATCTCTAAAAGGAGAATTCTGCTCTTTTATAGAGAAAATAAGGATGGCTCTGAAAATGTTAGTATTAGGGGAAGTAGGGTGAGGGACATAGGGGGCACTTTGTGTTATTTGTGCATTTTACTATCAATCTAAAATCAGGTCAAAATAAAAATTAAAAAAATGAGTAGTAGAAGCAGGTTGTTAAGATTTTCAGTGTGACTCTAGAATTTTTTTGTTTGTTGTTTGTTTTGGAGTGTAGTGTTATTATCTCTGCTCACTGCAACCTCCACTTCCCAGGCTCAAGCAATTCTCCCCCTCAGTCTCCCAAGTAGCTCGGATTATAGGTGCCCCCCCCCCACACCCAGCTAATTTTTGTATTTTTTTTTTTTTTAGTAGAGATGGGGTTTCAGCATGTTGGCCAGGCCAGTCTCCAACTCCTGACTTCAAGTCATCCGCACGCCTCAGCCTCCCGAAGTGCTGGGATTATAGGCATGAGCCACCACTCCTGGCCCAAAGTTCATATTTTAACTACTAACCTAAATTATTTTAAAAACAAAAGCCTCCTTGGACTCAAACCAGGTCAGAGTGACATGATCATGTGCCTGTTTTGTGCAGGGTGAAGTGAGATTATTATCTAGGAAATAGCTGAAATGTCTTGTTGTGGGCATAAATATTTCATATAAATTCTAAGCTTCATATTAGCACTTCGATTATAATTATCTAAAGAATAGAGAACAATTTCATATAATTTTCAGTGTATCAGGCGAATCAAAAGTATACATACAAGCATGCAGATGAATTTCAGTGAATATAGTGGTGACAATGCTCAACAGAATATGTGTCCCCCACCCCATCCCTGCTTCTTGCTCTTTCACTGTCCTAAAGATAGAACAAAATGGTTCAGGCATCCAGCTTGTCCCCCCCACACTTCACACTTTTACTTAATAGCAGCTTATCTTTAACACTTTGTCATCTTTAAGATGTTGCTAATTCTTTCTGGTAGATCCCAGGACTGAGGATGAGGAAGAATGATTTTATTTAAATAAAGTTGCTTAATTAAAAAACAATTTTTTTTTAGTTTTAAAATATTTTCATTATTTTATAAAATTTTTGTGGGTACATAGGAGGTTTATATATTTGTAGGGTACATGAGATGTTTTGATACAGGCATGCAGTGTGAAATAATCACATCATGAGGAATGGGCTTTCCATCCCCTCAAGCATTTATCCTCTGAGTTAAAAACTATTCAATTGGCTGGGCACGGTGGCTCACGCCTGTAGTCCCAGCTCTTTGGGAGGCCAAGGGGGGCGGATCGCCTGAGGTCAGGAGTTTGAGACCAGCCTGGCCAACATGATGAAACCCCATCTCTACTAAAAATACAAAAATTAGCCAGGTGTGGTGGCGAGTGCCTGTCATCCCAGCTACTCGGGAGGCTGAGACAGAAAAATCATTTGAACCTGGGAGGTGGAGGTTACAGTGAGCCGAGATCATGCCATTGTACTCCAGCCTGAGTGACAAGAGTGAAACTCCATGTCAAAAACAAACAAAAATCAATTACATTCTTTAAGTTATTAAAATTAAACATTGTAAATGATTTTTTTTCCCAAAGCTTTTTCAGAGAAAAAAAAAGTAGAAACAAAGACACTTTCTACTGATTTCCAACATGGTGACTGTGTTTCTAGCATGTGTTAAGGTGAAAAATTGATTTTATGTTTAATACAAAACATAGCATAATGTAATGAAAAGCAAGATTGTAATGATGAAGGAAAATAACATTAGTGCTAATTTTTTTCAATTTGAAGCATTGGATTAAAATGAATTAGGTTATATTCCAACATGTTTATATTGAATTTCTTTTTTCTCCAATTGGTTTCTTTTTATTAATGGGGGAGTGTTGCATTTGTATAAGGTTTCCCTATTATATTCAATTGTTTTGAGATGCTTTTAATATGAAGTTTTTATGTTTTCTTTTTGATGTATACATGTTATGCTTTTATGCTGAATTTGATAATTGGTGCTGTATATGCAAAGCAAATGTAATTTCCCAGCTTTTATTTTTTAAAGCCCTGGGAAGCAACATAATGAAGTAGAAATAGTATCAAGAGAGGAGTTAGAATACCTGGATTCTAAAATTTAAATTAAATTAGGATCTAGTGACATTATAGGTGTTCCTTGATCTTCTGATGACCTGGTTCCTCAAAAGAAAAATAAAATAATCTATAAATTGTTTCTAATTCTAAAACTCTATCAATCCTATTTTTAAAATTATAATTAGTTGAACTCTATAAGGTCACAAAAATCCCTAAGAAACTAAAATAAAATTTTATCCTATCTTAAAAATACTCTGATCTTTTTTTATATGCTGACATGAATTCTAATTATTTTTGAGCCCCTAAAAAACATTTAAGATCACAGTTTATGTTTTATTATTGACTTTCAGATAATTAACATTTTACTGATAGATATGAACAAATCTACTCTAACAGAGATAGTCATTAGTTTATTTCTCTCTTTTCAGTATCAATAAAAAGTATCGATTTACAATAACAATGAATTAATTGCCTGAAATAAATGAAACGTAAGCAGCAAAAGTGAACCTTTTAGTATAACTCTTCTTGTAAACATTGACTTAGTTCAAAGGGAGCTTATCTTTAAAAAAAAGCGCTAATTCATGTCTATTGGTATAGATATAATCTTTTGTTCCTTGAAAATAGATCCTACTATACTCCAGACACTATGCCACTTGGTGCAGATATTAACACAAATAGCAGGTGATCATTGTCCTCATGGAGTTTATTTTAAAGAGAACAAAGTGAGACAAAGGCACACAAGCAAAGAACTACAATACAAAGGGGATGGCATCTGACTCAGCATGGAGGTGTCACGGAAGGTGTTGTTTTGCTTAGGTTTTGAAGTGTGGGTAGGAGATGGCCCATGTTGAGAGTGGGAACTGGGAATTAAAAAGATGAGGAGGTCTCTGCAAATCTACATGGATGGGAAGTAGCATGCTGATGTGGGAAACAACTAAAAAGTTCCAGAATGCATGGTTTATAAAGCGTGAGTCAGAGAGGGCTAGACCAGTAGCCAGATCAAGGATATCTCAGATGTTATAGTCATGAATTAGTGCATTGACCTGCAGGCCATGGGAGTCACTGAAGGTTTCAGTCAGGTAAGTGAGCTGATCAGAACAGTCCTTTAGATAGGCCGCTCTTTTGGCTGTAAGGGGGACACGTTTGAAGTAGGGCTATAGCTAAAAATATACAGACACTTCCTCTTGTCTACAGCCCTGCTGGCATCTGTTGTATTTTGACTTTTTAATAATAGCCATTCCAACCGGTATGAAATGGTATCTCATTGTGTTTTGATTTGCAATTTTCTGATGATTAGTGATTCTAACCTTTTTTTTTTTGTATTTGTTGGCCATTTGTATGTGCTCTTTTGAGATGAGTTTGTTCATGTCCTTTGCCCATTTTTTAATTGGGTTATTTTTTTTCTAATTGATTTAAGTTCCCTGTAGATTCTGGATACTAAAAAACAAACAAAAACCAGAAGTAAATAAATTCTCAGGACACACAGACCCACACCCACACCCACAGAGAGAGAGAGAGAGAGAGAGAGCGCCTAGGTAAGAGGCCACCAACCACCAGGGTCTAAACTGGGAACACTTTCTAGTACAGAATGAATGGAAAGGATTCATGAAATATCTAGAAAGTAACGTTAATGAGATTTACATGTATGGAGTGAATGAGGAGAAACAGGGATCATTCAGGATTCTGGTAGGGATAACAGGGGGAGCCATTAGTTGAAATTTTGAAGTGGGAGAAGGAGAGGCAGTTTTAGGGAGAAAGATGAGTTGTTTTTTAGGTATTTCAAACCCTTGAAGCTTCTATGGGACATCGAAGTGGAAATAACAGTCTGTGGGTTGGGACAATAAAGAAAGAAATTGGTTGAAGACTAGGGGAAGAGTATAGAGCAAAGAAATATTTAAGATAATAAACATAGAGAGATAGCTGAAAATGTGGGACTGGATTACAAAGGAAGAGTGATTTAGTTATGAAGCCCAAGGGCTGACAGGAATGGGTGACTACTCGAGGAGTTCATATGCATCTGTTATTGTATGAATAAAAAAAATTATCTATTCCTTCCTAAAGATATCTTCAACCTGTTTTTGGATACATATGGGCACTGCTTTTCATTCTCTTAGCCCCATTTCTTATTTTAGCCTCTGCTGTAGCAATCAGTTCTGCACAGGCTTCGACCCAGGCTTTGACTAGTTGGTGCAGGTGTGATATGACACTTACCTGGAATGGCCCACAGTTTGTGGCTGCTCTCACTTAAGCAGGTGGGATGCTCATGTAGGTGTAACCTAGAAGCTTGGTAGAGTTTATGCCCATGGGGCAACCTGTGACCACTCAAAAATAAAGCCCTTTCCTCCTCCCAGATTGAGGAGTCTTGCATTATGTAATAAAACTCCTTAGAAGGCCTATTAGGTTCCAATACAGCATTAGGCAACTTGATAAGGTATCCCATCATCAGCCTTCCTTTCTTCCCTCATTCCTCTGCCTCTCACTCTTTCTTCCTAAGTTAACTTCTTAGATAAAATGCCAACTTTCTATATTTTGTTTCACATCAGGGAAAATAATTGTATATCCCATTTCAAAAGCACATAAAAAGGTTACTGTATAGAAAATTTGTCTTTAATAAATTAAGGTGTAATTTTCCAAATACTTTAAAATTTTATTTCAGATACGTTTTTCATTTTTATAAGCTTCATCTAAAAGCAGAGTTCACCTAAGAATATACCTAAGAGCATATTACATAAAATATATTTTATATTTCAGTAGTTTAGCTAGGATTCTTTCAAAATTGAGAGGATCTACAAATATTTCTAACACATTAGTTTTCAGTCTTAAGGCTGAATCAAGAACAAAGCTCCTAAACTTTGCATTGGTGATTGAGAACATTTTAAAATTGTTATTTAATTCATTAATTTATTTTTAAAAAATTTTCACATTGTAATCATATAGATTTATAGGATACAATTTGATGTTTCAATGAATATGTATGTTGTCTAATGATCCAATAAGGATAGTTAGTGTATTAATTACCTCATGCATTTATCATTTCTTTTTAATAAGAAATTTCAAAATCCTTTCTTCTAGATACTTTGTAATATACAATACTTTACTTTTAACTATAGTCACCCTGCTTTGCAAAGAACACTTCAACTTATTCTTCCTATATAATTGTGATTTCATAACTGTTAACCAATCTATCTCCATTTTGCCCTCCCCACCTCTTCCTCACTGTTTGGTAACCACTATTCTACTCTATTTCTCTATTAACATTTTTTTTTAAGATTCCACATATGAGAGAGATCATGCGGTATTTGCTTTCTGTGTCTGGCTTATTTCACCTAACATTGTATCCTACAGGGTCATCCATGTTGTTGCAACTGGCAGAATTTCATTCTTTTTTTATTGCTGAATAGTATTTCATTGTGTATGTGTCCATATATATATATATTATATATAATAATATGTATAATTATAATTACACATAAAATTATATATAATTATAATTAATTTTATGTATAATTATAATTACACATAAAATTATATATAATTGTAATTATAATTATATATAATTATATATAATAATATATATTATATGTAATATATAATATACATAACGTATATTATATATAATATATATAACATATATAATATATATTATACATAACATATATTATATATATTATACATGATATATATTATGTATAATATACATGATATATATTATACATAATATACATGATATATATTATATATAATATACATAATATATATTATGTATAATATACATAATATATATTATATATATATAATTCACTTCTTTGTTTTTAGACACATAGGTTGATTCCATATCTGATTATTAGAAATAGTGCTACAGTAAACATAAGAGTGCAGATATTTTTCAAACACAATGATTTCATTTCCTATGGATATATACCCAGTAGTGGGATTGCTGGGTTATGTGATCGAATAATTGTTTTTTTGTTTTTTTTTTATTTTTTAGCGAACTTCCATAAAGTTTTGCTTAATGGTTGTACTAGTTTACAACTCCATCAACAGTGTGTAAGTGTTCCCTTTTCTCCACTTCCTTGCCAACTCTTGTTATCTTTTACCTTTTTGGTAATAGCCATTCTAATGGGTGAACTGGTATCTCATTGTGGTTTTGATTTGCATTTCCCTGATGGTTAGTGATGTTGAACATGATTTTATTATATATTCGTCTTGACCATTTCTATATTTTCTCTTGTGGCATGTCTTTTAGTTTATTTTGTCCTTTTTTTTTTTTTTTTTTTTTTTGAGAAGGAGTCTTGCTCTGTTGCCCAAGCTGGAGTACAGTGGTGCAATCGGGGCTCATGGCAACCTCCATCTCCCTCTTTCAAGCAATTCCCCTGCCTCAGCCTGCTGAGTAGCTGGGGTTACAGGCACACGCCATCATGTTTGGCTAAATTTTTGTATTTTTAGTAGAGAAATGATTTCACCATATTGGTCAGGCTGGTCTCAAACTCCTGACCTCAGGCAATCCACCTGCCTCAGCCTCCCAGTTTTGCCCATTTTTAAATAAGTTTTTTATGTTTTTGCTGTTGAGTTGTTTAAGTTTCTTATATAATCTGGGCATTAACTCCTTAGCAGATGTATAGTTTACAAATATTGTATCCCATTCTGTAAGTTGTTTTTTCACTCTGTTAAGTTTCCTTTGCTGTGCAAAAGCATTTTAGTTTGATGAAACCCCATTTATCTATTTTTGCTTTTGTTGCCTGTGCTTTTGACGTCTCATTTAAAAAATCCTTGTACAACCCAAAGTTATAGAGAATTTCCCACATGTTATCTTCTAGTAGTTTTTCATAGTTTTCAATCTTACCTTTAGGTCTTTAATCGCATTTGAGTTGATTTTGTATAAGGTAAAAGATAGGGGTCTAATTTCATTATCCCACATATAAATATCCAATCTTCTCAGTACTATTTAATGAAGACACTGTCTTTACCCCTGTGTGTGCTCTTGACTCCTTTTTTGAAAATCAGTTGACTTTAGGTATGAGAATTTATTTCTGAGCTGTATATTCTCTTCCATTGGTCTATGTGTTTGCTTTATGGCAGTGCCATGCTGTTTTGCTTACTATGGCTTTGTAGTATATTTTGAAGTCAGGTAGTGTGGTGCCTCCAGCTTTGTTATTTTTGCACAGGATTGCTTTGGTTATTTGGGGTCTTTTCTGGTTTCATACAAATTTTAGGGTACTTTTTTCTATTTCTGTGAAGAATTTCATTGTTATTTTGATAGGGATTGCATTGAATCTGTAGGACATTTTGTTAGTATGGTCATTTCAATAGTATCAATTCTTCCATTCCATGAGTATATAGTGTCCATTTTTTGTGTATCGTAAATTTTTCCATCAGTGTGTTATAGTTTTCATTGAAGAGATCTTTCATGACCTTGATTAAATTTATCTGCAGATTTCTTGGTAGCTATTGTAAATGGAATTCCTTTCTTGATGACTTTTTCAGATAGTTCACTATTAGTGTATAGAAACACCACTGAATTTTCTGTGTTGATTTTGTATACTACAACTTTACTGAATTTATTTATGATTTCTAGTAGTTTTTGGTCAAGTCTTTAGGGTTCTCACTCTATATAAGTATATATAGAAAGAACCCTAAAGAGAGAGAGATCATATATATCTATATGATCATATATATAGATGTATACATATGTATGTGAGATCACATTTTCTACACACAGAAACAATCTGACTTCCTTCTTTCCAGTTTGGATCCCTCTTATTTATTTCTTTTGTCTAATTGCTCTGGCTCTGACCTCCAGTACTATGCTAAATACAAGTGGTAGAAGTTGACATCCTTGTCTTCCTCCATATCATAGAGGAAAAGCATTTAACTATTCACCATAAATAAGATGTTAGCTGTGGGTTTGTCACATATGGCCTTTACTGCGTTGAGGTACACTCCTATACCTACTTTCTTGACAGTTTTTATCATAAACGAATGTTGACTTTTGTCAAGTGTTCTTTTTGCATCTGTTGAAATGATCACATGGTTTTTGTTTTTCTTTCTATTGTGGTGGTGTATCATATTTACTGATTTGTGCATGTTAAGCCATCCTTTCATCCCTGGGATGAATCCCACTTGATTATAGTGAATACTCTTTTTAGTGTGCTGTCAAAGTCAGTTCACTTGTATCTTGTTGAGAATTTTTGTATCTATGTTCTCCAGGAATATTGGCCTGTTATTTTCATTTTGTGCATGTCTTTGTCTGGTTTTAGAATCAGGATATTGCGAGCCTCATAAGATGAGTATGGAAGTATTCCTTCCTCATTCCTTTTGTGGAAAAGTTTGTGGAGAATTGGTAGTTATTCTTTAACTGTTTGGTAGAATTCAGCAGTGAAGACATCAGGTCCTGGGTGTTGGTTGTTGTTGTTGTTGTTTTGATGGAAGATGTTTTATTATTGATTCAATTTCCAAACTCATTATTGATGTGTTCAGATGTTATATTTCCTCACAATTTAATCTGGGTAGTTGTATGTGTGCAGAGATTTATTCATTTTATTCTACATTATCAAATTTGTTGGCATATAGTTATGAGTAATGTCTTACAATCCCTTATATTTCTGTGGTGTATCAGTTGTAATGTCTCCTTTTTCATCTTTTATTTATTTGAATTTTCTCTCCTTTTGTCTTAGTTTAGCTAAAGGTTTGTCAGTTTTACCTTTACACTTTGTCTTATTTATCTTTTGAAATATTTTTTAGTGTCTGTTTCCTTTATATCTGCTGTGAGCTTTATTATTTCCTTCCTTCTACCAATTTTGGGTTTAGTTTGTTTTTGATGTTCTAGTTACTTGAAGTGTATAATTTTGCTTTGTGATTTGAAAATCTTTCTTCATTTTTGGTGTAGGCTTTTATTGCTATAAATTTCCCTCTTAGAACTGCTTTTGCTACGTTCCATAGGTTTGGGTATGTTGGATTTTCATTCTTACTTGTCTCAGCGACTTTTGAAATTTTCCTATTAATGTCTTAATGAGACCTATTGATTTCTTGGGTGCATGCTATTTAATTTCCATGTTTTTATAAAATTTCCAAGGGCTTTCCTGTTGTTGATTTCTGGCTTTATATCACTGTAATCAGAAAAGATACTTCATATGATATCTGTCTTCTTAAGTTTGTTAAGACTTATTATGTGTCATAATGTATGATTGGTCCTAGAGAATGTTTGGTGTACAGTTGAGAATAATTTGTATTCTGCAGCTGTTGGATGATGTATTAGTCTGTTTTCATACTGCTGATAAAGACATACCCGAGACTGGGTAATTTACAGAGAAAAAGAGGTTTAGTGGACTCATAGTTCCACGTGGCTGGGGAGGTCTCCCAATCATGATGGAAGGCGAAAGGCACATCTTACATGGTAGCAAACAAAATAGAATTGAGAACCAAGTGAAAGGGTTCCCCCTTATAAAACCATCAGATCTTGTTAGACGTATTCACTACCACAAGAACAGTATGGGGGAAACCGCCCCCATGATTCAATTATCTCCCACTGGTTCCCTCCCACAACATGTATGAATTATGGGAGCTATAATCAAGATGAGATTTCGGTGGGGATATACAGCCAAACCATATCAGGTGAGATCTTCTTTACCTGCTAGGTCCATTTGGTCTATGGTATAGTTTGAGTCTGTCATTTTTTGGTTGATTTTCTCTTCATATAATCTGTCCATTTTTAAAGTGGAGTGTTGAAATTTCCTACTAATATTGTATTGCAGTCAATCTCTACCTTTAAATCTAATATTTGCTTTATATATCTGGTTGTTCTGGTGTTGGGTACATATATAGTTACACCTAAGTAATATATATGTTATGTCCTCTTATTGAATTGGGCCTTTTATCATTTCATTATACAGCGACATTCTTTTTTTATATAGTTTTTTTATTTAAAGCCTTTTAAAATATGACATGACTGTGGCTACTCCTGCTTGCTTTTCATTTGTTTGCATAAAATATATTTTTCCATCTCTTCACTTTCAGTCTATTTGTCTTTAATAGTGAGGTAAGTATCATGTAGGCAGCATATAGGTGGGTTTTGCTATCTGAATCCATTCATCCACTTTATATCTTTTAACTAGAGTTTAATCCACTTCTATTGAAGTTTATTATTGATAAATTAGGACTTCCTTCTACCATTTCATTAGTTGTTTTTTAGATTACTTGTTCACTTCTTCCTTTCTTATTGTTTATCTCTCTAGTTTGGTGGTTTTCTGTGGTGCTAAGCTTTGTTTCTTTTCCCTTTTTTGGTGTGTGTGTGTGTATCTGCTGTAATTTATTTCTTTCTGGTTAGTGAAACTAACATACAGAGTCCTGTATTTGTAACAGACTATTTTACACTGATAACAACTTAACTTCTGTCACATAAAAATACTCTTGACTTCTCCCCCACACACACACACACAATTTATATTTTTGTTACGTTACATTGCATCTTTATGAATGGTAGACTCAATGGAACATAGGATCTATGTCACAACTAAATCAATTATTTAATGGCAGCATTAAAGCAGGCCAAAGAATGTGAAAAACTGGTGTGGGTGTATTTAACTTTTTAAAAACTATGTTTCATAATGTTTTCATTAAAAAGTCTTTATCAGTTTGCTAATGCCTAATTTTTACAACCAGCCACCATAGATTTTACAGGATAAATATAT
Organism: Gorilla gorilla gorilla; assembly: GCF_029281585.2. Lineage (NCBI taxonomy): Eukaryota > Metazoa > Chordata > Mammalia > Primates > Hominidae > Gorilla > Gorilla gorilla. The sequence continues at coordinate 812,290 of NC_073239.2, read as the reverse complement.
TATTTCAGTGGTAATTGAAGCAGAATTTTTGTTGCTCTTCTTACCCTTAGAGATTGTGTATTATCCTCAGACGTAATTCTTTGATTTTTTTTCTTTTCATGTTGTTACACATAGTTACCAACAATCAACGTGAGAATAACCTTTGAATATTTTCAAGCATTAAGATTTGTTTATACAGCTGCACAATTAGACAACAAACACTCTTGGGTCTTTACCTCTCAGCATACACCTGATTATTAACTTAAAGGTATGATGGGAAAAGTATCAATTTTTCTTGGTCACCTAGATTTAGAAATATGTAATAACTATAAGCTTGGGTCTGCTTCTTCAGAAGCCTAGGAAGTGGAGTGATGGTTCTCTGAAGAGGCTGGAAACAAAGTATGTGTTTCCAGAAGGCTTAATAGAATATGTTGAGACATAGGCCATTAACACAAAAGTGAAAGAAATGCAAAAAATGTATGAAAGTAAGGATTTGAGAAGGGAAATTTTATTTTTAAGTCTAAGATTCCTATGAATTATATGAAAGTAAATGTCCTATCCTTAAAATTAGCCAAAGGAAGCACTTTACTTATCAATATGATATGACTTTTCATACTCTTATCTAAAGATATCCTAAACTAAGATCCAGTTTTCTAAGAAAAGACTTTTTACTCATGCTTTAAAGCATGCTAGATGATTCCTACCACATCACATAATGTTGTTTACATGTATGATTTAAACTGCATTTATTCTTCAACTCACTGGTTCCTTAGGCTTCTTATCTTTCCTTGCACGCTTAGATAATTTTATGTAAAACTGATTTTTAGAAGTTTAGTTGCTGGGCGTAGTGGCTGTCACCTGTAAACCCAGTACTTTGGGAATTCAAGGCAGGTGGATTGCTTGAGTCTTGGAGTTTGAGGCCTGCCTGGGAAAGATGACAAACCCCATTTGTACAAAAATAAAAATATTAGCTGGATATGGTGGCACATGCCTGTGGTCCCAGCTACTCCAAGGCTGAGGTGGGAGGATGACTTGAGTCCGAGAGGCAGAGGTGTGAGCCAAGATCATGCCCTGCTCTTCAGCCTGGACAAAGAAGCCAGACCCTGTTTCAAAAAAAAAAATCTAGTGAGATTTGATTTCTATTTCAATGTGATTCAAAACTAGGAGAGCTTCAAGGCTAATGACTATTAAAAAATGGCCATTGCTACTTGCATTTTCTATGAAGCCAGCATACACAGCAACGTGCAACCTAAAAACCAAGCTATTTAATATGTAGCTTAGATTTCAGGTTTGATTGTCTTTGAGGTTTGATTATTGCAGAGATCAATTGCCAGACCAAATATAGACTAATTCTGTATTTGGTCTTTTTATCATATGAAACATCCCAGCCTTGGGTATAAATTAAGAGCAAGTACGGATGTTTATACCGATAGCGGTGTAGATATTTCCATGTTTATACAGATAGCGGTGTAGATATTTTCATGTCTATACAGATAGCGGTGTGGATGTTTCCATGTTTATACAGATAGTGGTGTAGATATTTCCATGTTTATAGAGATAGCGGTGTAGATATTTCCATGTTTCTACAGATAGCGTGGTAGATATTTCCATGTTTATAGAGACAGCGGTGTAGATATTTCTATATTTATAGAGATAGCGGTGTAGTTATTTCCATGTTTATACAGATAGCGGTGTAGATATTTCCATGTTTATACAGGTAGCAGTGTAGATATTTCCATGTTTGTACAGGTAGCGGTGAAGATATTTCCATATTTATACAGGTAGCGGTGCAGATATGTGAATTCATTAAACCTCTTTTTCTTTATAAATTACCCAGTCTTGGGTATGTCTTTATCAGCAGCATGAAAATTGACTAATACACTCACTGTCCATGAATGATACTCTGTTAGCCCATTTGCATTGTTATAAAGAAATACCTGAGGCTGGGTAATTTATAAAGAAATGAGGTTTATTTGGCTCCTTGTTCTGAAGGCTGTACATGAAGCATAGTACTGGCACCTGCTTCCAGGGAGGGTCTCAGGAACCTTCCAATCATGGTGGAAGGTGAAGGGAAACCAGCATATCACATGGTGAGAGAGGAAGCAAGAGAGACAGGGAGGAGGTGTCAGTCTCTTTTAAACAACCAGATATCGCATGAACTCACAGGGTAAGAACTCATTCATTACCAAGAGGACAGCACCAAGCCATTCAGGAGGCATCTATCTCCAACATTGGGGATCACATTTTAATGTGAGATTTGAAGGGGACAAACATCCAAACTATGTCAGATACCAAAGCTGACAATGCTTAGGATCTTTAGCTGTTCCAGGTTCTGGGAAAAGGGAGAGAGTTAGCTTCCCTCGTCTATGCTGTGCTACTCCATATTATATTGGTAATTATTGTTCTCTAAAGGTTCTTAAAAGCAAATAAACAAATGCAAGGCAAAACATTTGAAATGGAAGGCAAAACACAAGAAATGCAAGGCAAATGCATTAAAAACTTTTGAGTGTTAATATATAGATTTTATTTTATCTTTTTAATTTCTTTTGCTTAATCAAATAGATTATGTAGTTTTGATTAACTGGCCATGAAATAGCTCTGCTACATAGAATTTCCCATGAATAATTGGTTGTGGAGACTTTTGTGTGTGACCCAAATCCTCCCTCAAAACTGAAGTTTGCCCAGCTATTGGGAGTGTTGGCAATTCATGCCTCTCAGCTGATTCTCTCCAGAATTTATTCTCAGGAGATCTAATTAATAACTTGTCAAGCTGATGTCCATCCTTGGGGACAACTCGTATCTGAAGAATGGCCAGTGAAAGGTATTAAAACTCCATACTCCTGCCTCAATTTAGGGCAACTCTGAAGGGTCACCCCAGCTTCTCAGCTCCCCCTTGAGATTAGCTGAGGTATTTGTTGTGACTGCCTCACATCTCAACTCCCTTTATCCAATTCAGCTTTTTCGCCACAGTTGTTGGTTCCTAGGATTTTACCCAGTTAAATGTTCTCTACACAAATCTCTATCTCAAATCTGCTTTACAGGGAATGTGGCCTCAGACAGGTTTTCATTAGGTTCTGGACATAACTCTCATTAGTCATTGATATGATTCGGCTGTGTCTCCGGCCGAATCTCACCTTGATTGTAATTATCCCCGCATGTCAAGGATGGAGTCAGGTGGAGATAATTGAATCATAGGGGCGGGTTCCCCCTACTGTTCTCCTGGTAGCGAATAAGTCTCACGAGATCTGATGCTTTTAAAATGGGAGTTTTCCTACACAAGCTTTCTTCTCTGCTACCATTTAAGATGTGCCTTTGCTTCTTTTTTGCCTTCTGCCGTGACTGTGAGGCCTCCCCAGCCATGTGGAATTGTGAGTTCATTAAACCTCTTTCCGTTATAAATTACCCGGTCTTGGGTAGGACTTTATTAGCAGCATGAGAACAAACTAGTACAGTCTGTTCTATAAGCCCAAGTTGGATCACAGAATCCCGCTTTCTTTTTTTTTTTTCTAGCCCATATTTCTACTAAAACTTGACTCATATAGACTTAAAACAAAATAATTAAGCATGGCTAATATTTATTTAATATTTTATACGTGTCAGGTACTGTATTTTGTAACTTATCTTTTAATAATCTTTCCAAATCTCTAAAAGGAGAATTCTGCTCTTTTATAGAGAAAATAAGGATGGCTCAATCTTTTGATTTTTATTACAAGCTTTATTTTGTATAACATATAATAAACTAAAAATATTGAAAGTTTAGAAACCATCAGCACACAATCGAGGTGATGGAAATATACTTCACCTCCAGTTTCCTGATGCCCCTTTATAATACATTTCTCTGGCCCCTCATTCCTGGCCCTTAAAAACCACCAAACTGCTTTCTGTCACTGGACAGTAATTTATACAGTCAAAAAATATATATAAATACAATTTTACACTATGCACTTTTTTGTCTGACATTTTATGTTTTTTTCTCTGCATGTTTTACCTCTAGAGTCTGCCTTGTTTCACTTAGTATAATTATTTTGAGATTCATTCATGTTATAGTATGTATCCATAATTAATTCGGATAAAGCAAGTTAATTCATTAATGTATTGATTGATATTTAGACTGTTTCTAGTTTGGGCTATTATGAATACATGTGCTATGAACATTTGTGTTGATATCATTATATGAACACCTACTTTTATCTCTCTTGGGTAAATACCCAGGAGTGCAATGGCTGAGTCTTACGGCAGAAGTATGTTTAACTTTTTAAGGGACTCTTGAACTGTTTTTCAAAGGTTACACTTTTTTGTATTCCCATCAGCGGTGTATGAGAGTTTCAGCTTCTCCACATCCAAGCCAGTGCTTGGCTATTATCAGTCATGCTAATCTTAGCTATTTAAAAATAGATAGTGGCGTCTCATTTTGGTTTTAATTTGCATTGCCCTAAGCATTAATTATGTTGAGCATATGTGCTTATTTACCAAACAAATGTCTACTTTGAAATGTCTGTTCCAGTCTTTCACCCAAGTTTTAAATGGGGTTGTTTGTTTTTCATTATTAAATTTTGAGCTTTTAAAATATATTTTTGATGCAAGCCTTTTATCAGATATATGAGTTGCAAATATTTTCTCCCAGCCTGCAGCTTGTCTTTTCAGTCTCTTAATAGATTCTTTTGAAGAGCAGATTCTTTTTTTTAAATTTGATGAGTTCTTCTTATCAATATATTATTATATAAATCATGCTGTGGGGTCATATCAAAGAAAGCTTTGCCTGACTCAAAGTCCCAAATGTTTTCACATCTTCCCTCTCCTCTCCTTTGGGAACTGAGATTACACGTAAATTCAGTTACTTGAAATGTACTGTCTACTATTGCTCTGTTCATGTTTTTTAAAAATTTATTTTCTCTCTATATTTTATTTTGAGAGGTGTCTATCTTTTCTTCTTTAATGACTAATGTGCTATCAGCCTACCATGTAGCTGGGACTACAGCCGCATGCTACTATGTCCCGCTAATTTTTGTATTTTTAGTAGAGATGGGATTTCACCATATTGGTCAGGCTGGTCCTGAACTCCTGACTTCGTGATCCACCTGCCTCGGCCTCGCAAAATGCTGAGATTACAGGCGTGAGCCACTGCGCCCAGCCTCCTTTAGTGTATCTTGCATGTCTCTATTTTAGAACATATAGAATACTGTTTCAATAAGCATTTTAATGTTCTTAACTGATAACTCTGGCACCTTGATTTACTCTGGATCAGTTCTGACTCAGTGATTTTTCTCCTTATTATGAGCCACGTTCTTCTGTCTTTTGTTGTGACTGTTGCGTCTCTGCTAAACTGTGTCTGGATGTCAGATACGGTGACTTTTATCTTATTGAGTGCTGGAAGTATATATAAATATTCTTGATCTTTGTATTGGTATGTATTTAAGTTTAGTTGGAAAGAGTTTGACTCTTTTTGGTCTTGCTTTAAAAATTCATTAGGTGGGATCAGACCAGTTCTCATTTTAGAGCTAATCACTCCCAACTAGTGAGGCAAGATCCTTCTGGGTATCCCTGGGAATCTTGAGGTGTTTCTGGGTTGGCTGATAAAATAAGCACTATTACTGGACCTTGGTGAGCATGTGTACTGTTACTTTTCATCTTATCTGTGTGTTGTTTCCCCAACCGTAGGTACTTTTCTCTAGGCCTGTCCTAACAATTACTTAGCTATGTACTTTAGGGGGACCCTTTGCAGAGCTCTGGAGTTCTCTTTCTGTGCAGCCCCTTCTTCTCGGAAACCTTGTCCTGAGAGCTCATGTCAACATGGTTTCTGTGGACTCTCAGCTCTGTCCCCTCAGCTCAGGGAGAACAATGGGCTCCTCTTGGGCTCTTCTCCTGGAGTAGTGGGCTGGAAAACTTTCTCCAGGCATAAATTAGGGCAGTTGATAGGCTCACCTTGTTTGAGACTGACTTTACAGGGTCTTGCAAACTTTTGTGGCATACATTTTGGCCATTTTTTTGGTTGTTTCAGGAGGGAGAGAAAGTCTAGTTCTTGTTACTCCATCATGGTCATTGCAGAAGTCAACCTAACTGATATTTATCAATACAGTCTGTTGCTACACATTGAACTTGCTTAAGATAATTTTTAGATGGCACAGAACTTTCTGTCCATTGAATGAGACTCTCTGCTTATTTTGCAAGTGCTCATTTGTATGGAGACATCTGTATGGAGAAACTTCAAAAAGTTTGTGGAAAAATGAAGTTAAAAGATAAACATTGAAAATGTGATCTTCGGTTTTCATCCCTAAAGAACTGATGGTCCTGGGAACTTAACAATGTCAATGCAGTCTCTTATACATTATTAACTTAAGAAAAATGGGTGCCCTTTCCACATTTGTTGAGATTGGGAAACAAAAAGAAGTCAGAAGGAGCCAAATCAGAGCTGTAAGGTGGATGCCTGACAATTTCCCATTGAGACTCTCACAAAATTGCCTTTGCTCGATGACAGGAATGAGCAGAAACATTGTGGTGTTAGAGGACTGTATGCTAAAGCTTTCCCAGGTATTTTGCCCTAAAACTTTGGCTAACTTATTCAAAACACTCTCATGATATGCAGATATTATTGTTCTTTGACCTTCCACAAAGTCAACAAGCAAAATGCCTGGAATGTCCCCAAAAAACTGTTGCCGTGACCTTTGCTCTTGAGTGATCCCCTTTTGCTTTGACTGGACCACTTCCACCTTTGGTAGCCATTGCTTTGATTGTGTTTTGCCCTCAGGATCACACTGGGAAAGCCATGTTTTATCTTCTGTTACAATTCTTCAAAGAAATCCTTCAGGATCTTGACCCTAGTTCTTTAAAATTTCCATTGAGAGCTCTCCTCTTGTCTGCAGCTGATCTGAGCACAACACTTTTGGCACCCATGCAGTGGAAAGTTGGTTCAACTTTAATTTTTTAGTCAGAACTGTGTAAGCTGAACCAATTAAGATGTCTACGATGTTGGCTATTGTTTGTGCTGTTGATTATCAGTCCTCTTCCATTAGGGCACAAACAAGATTAATTTTTTTCCTTGAAAATTGATATGGATGATCTGTCCCTGTGGACTTCATCTTCCACATCATCTCGTTTCTTCTTTAAAAAAGCTGTCCGCTTGTGAACTACTGATTTCTTTGGTGCATTGTCCCCTCAAGCTTCTTGTAAAGCATCAGTGATTTCACCATTCTTTCACTCAAGCTTCATCATAATCTAATGTTTGTTCTTGCTTCAATTTTAGCAGAATTTACATTGCTCTGCTAGGGGCTCTTTTCAAACTAATGTCTACTCCTTCTTACTGTCTCAAACGAGATCCTGTTCAAACATGCTATAATAAATTAGTATGAGTTTATTTTGCTGCCAATATTGAAACCTTTGCATAGTTTTTTTCATAATATACATTTTCCATGAACTTTTTAAGGCCTCTCACGTATCCACAGGTAGAGTGCCTTACCTATTCTGACTTCAGTCAATTATTCAAGACCTTTCCTTGTCAGTGACACATTAGAAAGGTAGAGTATTGAAAAATAAGAGTAGCTTCTGCTGATTAAGAAATACTATATCTTTTTCTACTTCTTTCTTTCTTTTTTTTTTTTTCTTGAGACAGCATCTTTCTCTGTCACCCAGGCTGGAGTGCAGTGGTGTGATCTCAGCTCATTTCAACCTCTGCCTCCTAGGGTCAAGTGATTCTCCTGCCTCAGCCTCCCGAGTAGCTGGGACTATAGGTGCCTGCCACCACACCCAGCTAATTTTTGTATTTTTAGTGGAGACAAGGTTTCACCATATTGGCCAGGCTGGTCTTGAACTCCTGACCTTGTGATCTGCCTGACTCGGCCTCCCAAAGTGCTGGGATTACAGTCATGAGCCACTGTACCTAGCTTTCTACTTCTTTCTTATTATTTTCCTCCTCTCTCATTCCTATATTCTCTCCTTTCTCCTACTTTCCTCCCCACTCCCTGTTTCCTTCCTTTCATCTTTCCTATTTTCAGGACTTAATATTTCTTGAACCTCAGATGTTATCATAGCATGTTATTTGTTTAATTTTCACATAACAATAATAGTTTAAATACAAATAATATTTATTTTCATCCCCATGTTATCAGTATAACAGTAAAGATGTGGAGAGGCCAGCTGGGCATGGTGGCTCAAGCCTGTAATCCCAGCACATTGGGAGGCCGAGGTGGGTGGATCACGAGGTCAGGAGATCGAGACCATCCTGGCTAACACGGTGAAACCCCATCTCTACTAAAAAATAGAAAAAATTAGCTGGTCGTGGTGGCGCGTGCCTGTAGTCCCAGCTACTCGGGAGGCTGAGGCAGGAGAATAGTGTGAACCCGGGAGGCAGAACTTGCAGTGAGCCAAGATCACGCCACTGCACTCCAGCCTTGGTGACAGAGCGAGACTCTGTCTCAAAAAAATAAATAAATAAATAAATGAAAATAAAATTAAAAAAAATGATGTGGAGAGGCCAAACCAATGGCTCTTTTATCCACGTTATTTCTTCTAAATGATTTCACCTTAGTTTTGGTCTGCATCTCTAACCATAGCTAGTTGCAGTAGGACCTTCTATCTGGCCTTGCTGCTCTCATTTTTGGACCTCCTCACTGAAATCAAATTGATCTTTCTAAAATGCAAACCCGGTCTTAGTATTTTATTACTTAAAACCCATTGGTGGCTTTCCATGATTTATGGAATAAAGTCAAAATTCCTGTTTTTGCCCACGTTTCTGTGTGCCTCTCATCCCTACATTTACTGATTCCTGTGTGCCATAAATTGCCAGTTGTCCAGAGTTCATTCTCTTTTTGTACTTGGGAGGACTTCTGCATCCTGCAACTTTTCCCCTGAAACATGCTTGGAAAATACCTACTCATTTTTTTCAGATTCAGGTTAGTTTTTTACTTCAGTTTCTTTTCCTGAAGCTTATACTGACTGCTCCATATGGCTTTGGGGATTAGCTACTCATTCCTTTGTGCCCTTTTGTAGATACACATTTATCATGGAGTCTTTTTTTGTTGTTGTTGAGACAGAGTCTCACTCTGTCACCAGGCTGGAGTGCAGTGGTGTGATCTCAGCTCACTGCAACCTTTACCTTCCAGGTTCAATTGATTCTCTTGCCTCAGCCTCCCAAGTAACTAAAGCCATGCACCACCGTGCCCAGCTAAATTTTGTATTTTTAGTAGAGACGGGGTTTCACTATGTTGGCCAGGATGGTCTCGATCTCTTGACCTCGTGATCTGCCCACGTTGGCCTCCCAAAGTGCTGGGATTACAGGCATGAGCCACCACTCCCAATCAGTCATGCAGTCTTCATACTTACTTGTTTACTTGCCTGTGAGCTCACTGAATGCAGGGAATATTTCCTTGTTGCTCTAGCACCTACACCAGTACCTGGTATCCAGAAGCTGTATGCTAAATGTTTGTTGAGTGGCTGTTTGACTGAATGATTGTACTCCTAATTAGTAGATAGAAAGCCATGAACTTCCCAGTTCATCATTCTTTGTGCTCAATTCTGGTTTCTTTATTGTGTTCAAAAGAGTTCCTTAGTGACATAAAACTATGGAGCTAGTATGTCAGCTCATTTAAGCAATGATTGGTTTATGTATATAAGAGGCTTCAATAATTATATATTTTTATTTCAGTTTCAATAAATGATCAATTGATTAATTTTCTCTGTTTTGGCTTATTGTTCACATTTAATATCAAAAGTGTTTTACTTAAAATTATTCATGCCAATTATGACAGTTAGGTGAATATTACTTTGATTTACATTCCAGTAGTAGTTTTGGTTGAACCCTGAATATGCTAAGACGTCACTTTTCTTTTTTCTTATGAACAGGCTACTGTGTTTACATATATTATTAAAATCTTCTTTGAAAATACGAAGTGTTACATTTCTTATATTTAGTTCTCTGTGCTTCAGAATTCCTGTGATACTTGCACTTAAGTCCTTCTGAGCAGTTGATGTTAATATTTATGTGGTTAATTTCATGAAACATGGTGGTTTTCATTTCTATCATTAATTTATACAGGAGATAGACTGTTTTCCAGGTGTAAGCTCAGTCATATAATTAGAAAATTTACAAGCAGAAGGGAGTTATTTGGTCTAACCCATTTATTCTACAGATAGAGAAATTAGAGTCCAGAAACTCTGTCTTCTTTAAAGTCTTACAGGTATTTAAGAAAAAAGAATAGACTTGAGGTTTCTGTGTTCTGAACCCAGTGATCTTGACACTGTAATGATCTTCATCCATATTATTCACAGAAGTAAATATAATCACATATTAAATAAGAAACACAAATACTAAGGAGATATTATACTGAAAAATGAAATAATATTATCTTAATTATTTTGATCAGATTCAATATATAGCAGCTTGAAGGCTAATAGTTCCAATGATTCTCTGAATAAACCATTTTTCTAATAAGATTACAGGTTTTAGTAATCTAATTATTTTGACTGATGCAAATGTTACCCCGCCAGTCTGAAAAATGTGTTTATTTATATGTCATAAAGAATAATTTATTCCAAAAAGGCTAATTTTCAAAATATATGTATCTTCTGAAACTGTATCTATTTTTTTCCCACGTTTTCTAAATATAGTTTAGAGGGCGTTTGTAGATTTTCATGGTGCTGAAAAATTAAGGTATAATGGTCTCATGAAGGAGAATAATGTCATTTAGACATTGTAATTTTGGAGGATCACAATACTTTTTGGAATGTGGTTGTTGCAGCACTGGTCACTTATACTAATTATATAATAACATACTATACTAATGCAATAATATACCATATGAAATTATTAAATGGTAAATTTGTCTTAAATCCTCTAGAATACTGCAAAGAAATAGTTTATATAAGAAAGAGTACCATAGCATATGTGAACACAATGTTTCCTATTTTTTTCTTCTTTTTTATTTTTTTGAAGACAAGTTCTCACTCTGTTGCCCAGACTGGAGCTCAGTGCCATGTTCATAGTTCACTGCAACCTCAAACTCCCAAGCTCAAGTGATCCTCTTGATTCAGCCTCGGAAGTAGCTGTGCCTATAGGTGTGCACCACCACACTGGCTAATTTTTAAAATTTTTTATAGATATGTTGCCCAAGCTGGTCTCAAATTCTTGAGCTCAAGAGATCTTCTCACCTTGGCCTCCCAGAGTGTTGGGACTACAGGCATGAGCCACCATACTCAGCCAATATTTCTTTTCTAAAAGACATTTTCTAACATACTTCTCATTTTAACTAACATAATATTCAAAGTGTAGATCTGAGAAAGAGATAGTGCCTGCAGATCTGGGATCCTACATGCTAATATTATGGGATGCATTCAGATTTGATCAGCAGATATTCCATTTATTCTAGAACACCACCAGCAGAAGAATGTAATTACGTCTATCACTAAAACTTTGTGTCAATACAGACTACTGTATTTGTTATCATAGATGGTCCTTGGATGGCAGCCTTAAGCAATTTTAAACCTAGACAGGTGATGTACTTTTTCTTCTTGGATAATTTTCATTGTTTTATCTAATTTGGTTGTAACTAATGTGTTTAATATGGCTTGCTTGTTTTTTAAAAAGTTGTTCAGTATCCTTAGAACTCAGTGCTGATTTCTTTCTCTAGCAGGCCTTTTATATAGGACATCTCACTTTCTCCTGGCTCTCTACTACTAGCATGAGGTCTCTGAAAAAATCAAGACAGCCAAATAATTTGTTATAGAATAGCCTATGTAGAGGGACAGGGGAGGAGTCATATTCCAAGAGGGAAAGACCTTTGAGCCAGGCTCAATTTGTAGAGGCTGTTGAATGAAAATGAGAGAGAGAGAATGCACACTTTATTGCACTATTAAAGCAAAATTCTGACAATAACTTCTAAAAATGATTCCACTCTTATACACTGAGAATATGACAGACCTTCCAAAAGTATAATTTCTTACATGAACGTCCAGGTATATAAGGAAAAATAACTATTTCATACCAATATCTTCAGCCGCCTTTATTGTTGGTTCACCACATAGATTTTTATCAGAATCGCAGAACATTAATTTTTTAAATTAGCTACCATTACAACTAGCTTGAGAAGAACTTTCTTTTTAATAATTCGACCCAGATGCATTCTAGATACTCCAGTGTTACGAATCGATGGCTTCATGAGGAGCCGCTGTTGACTCATGCTATCTCTGGACACACTGACAGGAAATGTTTTCTTACACCTGTTTTCCTCCTGCTTTTCCTTGGTAGGACTTAGTTCCTTGGCATAGTTCAGTATCAATGGCAGTCATAGAGAAGTGTTACAAAAACCCAGCTTATTCCAACTTGTGAATTATTTGGCACCCAGGAACCAGGTCTTACAATCTTCAACCCACTTTTTCCTAACATGGCCCCTTTTCTGAAATGTTTATTTATATATGATGTAGGCCTGGGGAAAGGACATGGACTTTCAAAGAAAATATTCTGCAATAGATCTCTCAACTCCAGAGAACCTTCTGACTAAATCTGAAAGAATTCCACTGTGCTCTGATAACATCCTTTAATAATGAAGGAAAAGATATTTTTCCCCCAGGAGGATTTTGTAGTGAAAGAGATGGCATAATTTTTTTTAAATGTTGTTTATAATCTAATTTGTTTTTTCATTTGTGGGGTGTGTCTTAAATCCTAAATGGTACATCCTTTTTAAAATACTACTAGTAATAAAATGTTTCTGAAGTTATGTTGTAAATATCATTGGACTATGTTTAATAATGTTAAGTTGATCCCACTTCCCCTGAAATTATATACATAAATGCTGAAAGTATAAATTTACATATACAACTTCATGGAACATTTTTCTTCCAAGTGTGCATTTGCTAGAATTTGCATTGAAAGGTTTTGGAAGGAGCCTGTTGGTATGAATCCTGTGTTAGCAACACTCAGATTTGTTGCATACTGAACAGCATGCTAAATCTCACTTCACAATCTTAGATTTCTCATCTACCATCTTGAGCTGAATTTAAAATATAACTGCAGTTTATTATGTCACCTGTTCGTCAAACACTGATGCAAAGCTTAGTTTTCAGTGTGAAGAACCCATGACTAGAGAAGGGAAGAAGAAAGGGTCAAGCAGACCTCATTAAAGAGTGTATGGGCAAGAAAACACATCAGATGTCTTGATAGGTTTTTTAAAGTCCTGTTAGACTGGTCATGATTTCCAAAACACTAAATGCCATCTAGTATTTTGGACCCTCCAAAATTACAGTGGAATATTATTATGGGTCATCTTAATTGGAAATATACAGGAAAATCCTGATGATTAATGTAGACTAGTGATAGCTCTCACACATTTATATAACCTATGTTGAAAAGAAAGAAGAAAGGCAGGAAGGAAAGAAGGAAAAAGAGCGGAGAGAGAGGAACAAGAAAACACGTGGATTTGTGGAAATGAAAATTTTTAAATTACTAATTTGCAAGAATGGGTAAGAAAAATACCGAGTATGAACATAAGTGCTTTCAATTCCGTTTGTCTCTTAATCCTTCTCAGTCCGTGGCCAGTTTTGAAACTTGGTGTAACTTCCTTCCTTTATTCCTCCCTCCCTTGCTCCCTCCATCCCTTCTTGCCAGCCTCCTTCCCTTCCTCTCTCCTTGAGTTTCCTTCTTCTTTCTTCTTCCCTCCCTCCCTCCCTCTCTCTTTTTTTCCCTTAGTTTCCCCGGAAGCACATATACCAGCCATTTGAATGCTTTCTGCTCATAGATACTGCCAAGCCCCCTCACCCAGACTGCTGACTAGATTTGGTAGAATGGAATGAGAAACATAGACTTTGTGTCTGTGGCGGCCACCTCTGATGTTGCAGATTTTTGCCGTGATTATGCACTCCAGCCGAGGGACGCTAGAGAGGTTGAAATTTCAACTGTGGGATTTGCCATTTTGGAATTTGCAGTAATGTACTGGATATGCTAACAGCAGCCTGGCTAGCCGCCACTTCACAAGGAAGTATTTAAATATACACGTGTAATATGAAGAAAATTGCATTAGATCATAAGGGATGAATTATTTTGTAAATGACTATACCATCAAATACCATACCTGATATCAATCATCTTCATCAGACAGTATCTGTGTATGTAAGTAGATAAACAAAAAAGCAGGAGTTTATTTCTCTCTAATGTATCCTTGACTCTCTAGCGGTGACCTCTGAAATGTCTCTTCTGATCCAGACTTGTTTGAATCATGTGCAACATTTTAGATTTGTCTTTTCTCTGCAAGTTTTTTTTTGTTAAGTACCATAACATATTGAACCAAATAGTTTTGCTTGCTTTCTATTGATGACACATGATTTTGGCTTTTATCTTCAGTGGAAAATCAATGTGTCACATGGCGTTCACTAAGAAAAAGGTGTGGGGCCTCTTTGTAATTCTTTGTCAGATGGTTGCTTTATCTTGATTTATGCCTTCAAACTTTTTCCCATTCAGCAGAAAATATTGTGTCGCTATCTGTGAGAGCAAAGCGATCTATACCAATTTATGCTCTAAGTGTAGCCTCCTTCCAGAACTGCTTATGGAACATATCAACTCACTATAGATTAGGGACATAATGGATTCTTCTTTCTTAAAAGTGGCAGATTGACAATTTTAGTTCATATACAAGCTTTTATATTAACATTAAAACAATATTTCTATGTAAAGTAAAATACTGTAGTTGATTATTATTCGAGGGCCTCCCAGAATTTCAAGGTCTGAAAATAAATTCAATGTTCCTGGTGGGAACAAAATTGCTCCTACTTCCTTGTATCAGGACTGCCATTTGGAACTGCTGGGGAAGCTCTTTTCAGAAATTATTTTCAAAACAGCATTGTTGCCTTTTGCCAAACTGAAATCTGGTTGTAAACTTTTGAAAACTAGTTCCTTGGAATGGAATTCAAGTTGTCTTCTAAGCAATTTTTTTTTAACTCAAACATACATTCTATCTTGCTTTATTATGTCACTATTTGTGTAGGAAACATATTTCTATTTTTACCATTTTCAATTTATTTACATTTACATTTACATTTGTGTGTATATATATACACACATACATACACTTTAAGTTCTGGGATACATATGCAGAACTTGCAGTTTTGTGAAATAGGTATACATGTGCTGTCGTGGTTTGCTGCACCCATCAACCCGTCATCTACATTAAGTATTTCTCCTAATGCTATCCCTCCTCTTTCCTTCCTACCCACTGACAGGCCCCAGTGTGTGATGTTCCCCTCCCTGTGTCTATGTGTTCTCACTGTTCAACTCCCACTTATGAGTGAGAACATGTGGTGTTTGGTTTTCTGTTCTTGTGATAGTTTGCTGAGAATGATGGTTTCCAGCTTCATCCATGTCTCTGCAAAAGACATTAATCCATCCTTTTTTATAGCTGCATAGTATTCCATGGTGTATATGTGCCACATATTCTTTATCCAGCCTATCATTGATGGGCATTTGGGTTGGTTCCTAGTCTTTGCTATTGTGAATAGTGCTGCAATAAACATATGTGTGAATGTGTCTTTATAGTAGAATGATTTATAATCCTTTGGATGTGTACCTAGTAATGAGACTGTTAGGTCAAATGGTATTTCTAGTTCTGGATCCTTGAGGAATTGCTACACTGTCTTCCACAATGGTTGAACTAATTTACACTCCCACCAACAGTGTAAAAGCATTCCTATTTCTCCACATCCTCTCTAGCACCTGTTGTTTCCTGACTTTTTAATGATTGCCATTCTAACTGGCGCGAGATGGTATCTCATTGGACCAGGGGTGATGAGCTTTTTTTTTTTTTTCTTCGAGACAGCCTCACTCTGTCACCCAGGGTGGAGTGCAGTGGCACAATTTCGGCTCACTGCAACCTCCACCTAATGGGTTCAAGCAATTCTCCTGCCTTAGCCTCTTGAGTAGCTGGGATTACAGATATATACCACCACGCCTGGCTAAAGTTTTGTGTGTGTGTTTTTGGTAGAGACAGAGTTTCACCGTAGTGGCCAGGCAAGTCTCAAACTCCCGACCTTGTGATCCACTCGCCTTGGCCTCCCAAAGTGATGGGATTACAGGTGTGAGCCACCACGCCCAGCCTATGATGAGCTTTTTTTCATGTGTTTATTGGCCGCATAAATGTCTTCTTTTGAGAAGTGTCTGTTCATATCCTTTTCCCACTTTTTGATGGGGTTGTTTTTTTCTTGTAAATTTGTTTAAGTTCCTTGTAGATTCTGGATATTAGCCCTTTGTTAGATGGATAGATTGCAAAAATTTTCTCCCACTCTGTAGGTTGTGTGTTCACTCCGATGATAGTGTCTTTTGCTGTGCAGAAGCTATCTTTAGTTTAATTAGATCCCGTTTCTCAATTTTGGCTTTTGTTGCCACTGCTTTTGGTGTTTTAGTCATGAAGTCTTTGCCTATGCCTATGTTCTGAATGGTATTGGCTAGGTTTTCTTCTAGAGTTTTTATGGTTTTAGATCTTATGTTTAAGTCTTTAATCCATCTTGAGTTAATTATTTTATAAGGTGTAAGGAAGGGGTCCAGTTTCAGCTTTCTTCATATGGCTAGCCAGTTTTCCCATCACCATTGATTAAATAGTCAATCTTTCCCCATTGTTTGTTTCCGTCAGGTGTGTCAGAGATATGTTGTATATTTCATGGTACAATGCCTTCTGTCAATGGGGAAAAATAACAAGCATATATGGGATGAATGAAGTCTGCTATGGTTAAGGTTGAGAATATTTACTGATCCTTGAGTTCAGTCTCCAGGAATGTTGGAAATAGAGAATGGAGATAATGGAGATAAAGAAAAGTTCTGAAAATGACACTTCCCATAGTGTCAAAATTGTGATCTATTGGAGAATTCTGTGATACATCAAAATCTCTGTTTATACTGATGTTTGTTATTGTGTATGAGCATATCTTTATCAGGTGTAGGCTATTTCTATACTTTCATGTCTTTAAATCAATGTTTCTATTCACATATGTATATGTGCAAATAGAAGCATGTTAATATTATATATATATTTTTTCTGTCATTACCATGATTGCTATGATTATCATTAGCATGTATTATTAGTGTGACCGAAGTATCATCAGTATCAGTTTCTTTCTAACTGCAGTGCTCCTGTAATGCTTCATTTCTACAGAGGCAACCTACACCCACCGTTTCCCTGACTATAACTTTACCTAAAGTATAAGCCCTTATAAAGCCATGAAAGCCTACCAAGAATTGTCAAAGAAGCTAGGCAGCAGCCAGGCTCTGCCTTAGGAAAAGACTTTACTTTTTATTATCATGTGCAGTACTTAACTACTTGTTTTGACCTCCAAGATTTTGCTCTCCTATATTTCTATCCCCTGGCTTTCTGATATTTCATGTGATTATATTTGAAATTTTAACCTTGCTTTTCTTTTTGGAATCTCTGATATCTCTGCTGCCACAGGTAATGACAGGTTCCTCTCTAACTGTTGGTGTTATCCCTGGTCAGATTATTACTGATGACAGAAGTAGATGTTTTACGTGGATTCTCTCGATATCAGAAACAAATACAGATATCACAACTCAAAAATGACAGACTGATAACCATTATGAACTTAGATGCAACATTCTTAATACAATATTAGCAAAGTGAGTCTAGGAATATTTAAAAATGATAATGTGTTTTAACCAAGTGGGGCTTATCTCAAGTTGGTTTCAACAACTGAAAATCTACCATGCTGACAGAAAAAAGAAACATCACGTGACACTCTCAATAGATGCAAAAAAGGAATTTACAAAATGTAACACATTTTTTAAATTAAAAACTCCCAGCAAACTGAGGATAGAAAAGTACATTTTCAAACTGATTATGTGTTTACAGAAAATCTATAGCAAACATCTTACTTAAAATGGTGAAAGCCTTAATACTTTCTACATAAGATTATGAAAAATGCAATGATGTCCTCTCTCCCTAGTTCTTTAAAGTATTGCATTCAATATTAAATAAGTGGAAATATATACCAAGTTCATTGATAAATATTTAATACTTATGAGATGATAATTCTCCTGAAATTGATCTCTAGATTCAGTGGAATTCCCATGAAACCTTATAGGTCCTTTTGGATAAATTACAAAACTGATTCTAAAACAGGGAGAAAGAAAGAAGGGAAGGAAGGAGGAATGGACAGAAAGAAGAAAGAAATAAAGAGAAAAGAAAAGAAAATAAGAAATAAGTGACACCCAAGTTGGGAAGAAAGAAAAATACTATTCTCACATGATGTAAACATATACACAGAAAATCCTTAGGCATCTGCAGAAGTGTGCTAGAGGTATGAAGTGAATTTAACAAAGTTGTAGGATGAAAGATCAATAAATAAAATCAATTGTGTTTCTATACACAATCAACACCAATTAGAAAATAAAATTATGTAAGCAATTTAACTTATAATAGCCTCAAAAATAATAAAATAATTCAGAATAAATTTAATAAAAGGTATGCTGATCCAAAATTTCTAAATCACTAATACGAGAGATTGAATAGGTAGAAATATGTATCAAGTTCATTGGTAAATATACATGTCATACTTATTAGATGATAATTCTTCTGAAACTGATCTCCAGATTTGGCACAATCCCAATCAAACCTATAGGCCTTTTTGGAGAAATTACAAAGCTGATTCTAATTTTTTTTTTTAAATATGGAAGTCCTAGAATAGCCAGAGCATGTTTTAGAAAGAAGAATAAAGTTGGAAAACTTTCCAAATTTCAAGACATATTGTAAAGCTACACTAACCAGTACAGTAAACTTACTGGCATGAAGAAGACATATATATCAGTGAAACAGAATAAATAATTTAGAAATATATCCAGCCTTACATGGCCAAAGTTGCCAACATAATTCAATAAGGAAATCAATGTCTTTATAAAGATGGTACTAATAAAATTGGATATTAAACGGAGAATATGAACTTCAGAATTACCTCACACCATATCCTCAAGTTAACTCAACATGTATTTTATACATAATGTAAATATAAAAAGTATAAAGCTTACTGAATAGGAAAAATTTTTAATAATCTTACTATAGCTAAAAATTTTTTAGATAAGAAAAGGATGGATGAAAATGGAAAAAAATAGTAAGTTGGACTTCATGAAATTAAGACTTTTGCAATTTAAAACATAGCATCAAAAAATGAAAAGGCAAACCACAGATTGGGACAGAATAATTTTAAATATGTCTGATAAAGAACTTTCATCTAGAATGTACACATAACTAAAAAACTAAATAACAAAACACAAATAACTCATTTAACATAATATTTTGACCTAAATGGACCAAATATTTGTACAGATATTTTAATTTAAAAAGAGATGATGTCCAATACACAAATGAAAAGATACTTAACATTACCCGTCATCAGGGAAATGCAAGTTAAAACCACATTGAGGTACCACTGTACACCCACTGGAGTGGCTGACACGAGCAGAACTGACCATACCACATGATGTGAAGAATTGCTATTCACACCTGGCTAGTGGGACTTCAAAATGGTACAGACATTTTGGAAAGCAGTTTAGCAGTTTCTTTTAATGTTAAACTTAGTACTGATCATATAACCAAATAATTCCACTGTGACTCAAAATAAATAAAAACATATCCGTACCAAGCCTCATCCTTGAAGTTCATAGCAGATGTGTCCATCAACTTGTAAATGGATAAACCAGTTGTAGATGGAGTACCACTCAACAATAAAAAGGAGCAAACTGATACAACAGCAATATAAATGAATATCAAAAGCATTATGCTCAGTGAAAGAAGCTAGACATGAAAGACACCAATGTATCATTCCACTAATAGGATACTCTAGAAAATGCAAACTGTAGAAACAGAAGCAGATTAGTGGTTGCCTGTGTTCAGGAATGGAGAAAAGATCAAATGCAAAACAGCAAAAGAAAACATTTTGTGATGATGCAGATTTTCTGTATCTTGATCATGATTGTGGTCAAATGATGATATTCATCTGCCATAACCCATTAAATTGCACATTGAAAAGGGTGAATTTTACTGTGTGTACATTATACTTAAATGGAGCTGTAAATATGTTTGGAGCTTATCTGTGAACATTAGTTGCAGAGCAGGAGTTATTTTTATAGAGTGGAAATCTGCTAAGTGCCAACTTGAGAAGGGTTGAGAAAAATTAGAACCTTCTTCCAACACATTTCAGTTAGAACACTCTTAGGATGTCGTTACAGCTGTGCTCTATATTGGAGTCTCTGATGAAATCACATGTCTAACAATCTCAGCATGCCTTTAATCAACAGAATATACACGTGTTTTCTTTTTTTACTATAAAGGATATACCAAACAACTTTTTCAAGACTTTACTTCAAAAAGGCACGTAGTTTTGCAACATTTTTGGTAAGTCTTTAATTATTTCAAAATGAAAAATTGAAAATAAAATGCAATTATTTACTCAGGCCCCCCACAAAAAAGGCCTGTACGGGGAATACATGTGGTGTGTGTGTGTGTGTGTGTGTGTGTGTGTGTGTGTGTGTGTGTGTAAGTGTGTGATTTGAAGAATTGAAAAAATTTTAGTGGGGTTTTGCAGCATCGCTTTGATAGCATCCTGTAATTTTGAATTGTGTTAGAAATAAAAATAAAGTGAATACACTGATAAAAGAATTTGAAAAGAATTTGCATTATTGCCTAAATTATGTGTGGTTTCCACAGTGGCATGAATCGAGCATCTTTAACCTACATAACAATATATCAGAATGTATTAGGTAAAAAATAAGTAAACTAGTATAACAAAGTTAAATATTTCTAAAGGAAAATTATAGCTTTATTTTTTTTCCTGAACTGTTTTGAGGAGATATTTACACCAAAAGATATTATCATTGATCAATGAAACTTTTTCAGAATTTGCTTGTGTCCCACCAATATTTGATTACATAGTGCTTCTGTGAGTTCCATTTCATTAATTTAGCATTGACAGGAGAGAAGGCAATGGCTCTGCAGCCTCTCTTGATGTGGCATGATCCTGGTTCCGCTGGCTGATATCTATTAGAACCATGGCCTTAATCATGCCTTTCATGCTTCTAACTTGATTTGCATTTGTTGTGTAATCCAAATTTATTCTCTCGTTTAGTCGCTTCCACCCATAGAAAAGCAGGTCTTTTTCATTTCTCCTTCACCATTGCCCCCATTTTTTCTTTTTGTCCTCCCATGATGAAAAACAAGACAGAAACAAACTATAACAACAACAGACACCTTTTGTCTGTGGTCACCAATGCATTGTAGCACTAAACTTTGTTCAAACTCTCTAGATCTGACCTCTATATCTGCTGTTCCCAGAGTTTTTCAATGTATTCTCTAGACTGCTGTGACCCATTGACAGAACGTCTAGCTATATTTAATTGAAAGTTATTACTGTCTGATATGGTTTGGCTGTGTCTGCACCGAAATCTCATCTTGCACTGTAGCTCCCATAATTCACATGTTGTGGGAGGGACCCAGTGAGAGGTAAGTGGATCATGGGGGCAGTTTTCCCCACACTGTTCTAGTGGTAGTGAATAAGTCTCATGAGATCTGATGGTTTTATAAGGGGAAACCCCTTTCGCCTTTCACTTGGTTCTCATTTGCTAAATCATGCCTCTCAGCTGATTCTCTCTAGAATTTATTCTCAGGAGATCTAATTAATAACTTGTCAAGCTGATGTCCATCCTTGGGGACAACTCGTATCTGAAGAATGGCCAGTGAAAGGTATTAAAACTCCATACTCCTGCCTCAATTTAGGGCAACTCTGAAGGGTCACCCCAGCTTCTCAGCTCCCCCTTGAGATTAGCTGAGGTATTTGTTGTGACTGCCTCACATCTCAACTCCCTTTATCCAATTCAGCTTTTTCGCCACAGTTGTTGGTTCCTAGGATTTTACCCAGTTAAATGTTCTCTACACAAATCTCTATCTCAAATCTGCTTTACAGGGAATGTGGCCTCAGACAGGTTTTCATTAGGTTCTGGACATAACTCTCATTAGTCATTGATATGATTCGGCTGTGTCTCCGGCCGAATCTCACCTTGATTGTAATTATCCCCGCATGTCAAGGATGGAGTCAGGTGGAGATAATTGAATCATAGGGGCGGGTTCCCCCTACTGTTCTCCTGGTAGCGAATAAGTCTCACCAGATCTGATGCTTTTAAAATGGGAGTTTCCCTACACAAGCTTTCTTCTCTGCTACCATTTAAGATGTGCCTTTGCTTCTTTTTTGCCTTCTGCCGTGACTGTGAGGCCTCCCCAGCCATGTGGAATTGTGAGTTCATTAAACCTCTTTCCGTTATAAATTACCCGGTCTTGGGTAGGACTTTATTAGCAGCATGAGAACAAACTAGTACAGTCTGTTCTATAAGCCCAAGTCGGATCACAGAGTCCCGCTTTCTGTTTTTTTTTTTCTAGCCCATATTTCTACTAAAACTTGACTCATATAGACTTAAAACAAAATAATTAAGCATGGCTAATATTTATTTAATATTTTATACGTGTCAGGTACTGTATTTTGTAACTTATCTTTTAATAATCTTTCCAAATCTCTAAAAGGAGAATTCTGCTCTTTTATAGAGAAAATAAGGATGGCTCAATCTTTTGATTTTTATTACAAGCTTTATTTTGTATAACATATAATAAACTAAAAATATTGAAAGTTTAGAAACCATCAGCACACAATCGAGGTGATGGAAATATACTTCACCTCCAGTTTCCTGATGCCTCTTTATAATACATTTCTCTGGCCCCTCATTCCTGGCCCTTAAAAACCACCAAACTGCTTTCTGTCACTGGACAGTAATTTATACAGTCAAAAAATGTATATAAATACAATTTTACACTATGCCCTTTTTTGTCTGACATTTTATGTTTTTTTCTCTGCATGTTTTACCTCTAGAGTCTGCCTTGTTTCACTTAGTATAATTATTTTGAGATTCATTCATGTTATAGTATGTATCCATAATTAATTCGGATAAAGCAAGTTAATTCATTAATGTATTGATTGATATTTAGACTGTTTCTGGTTTGGGCTATTATGAATACATGTGCTATGAACATTTGTGTTGATATCATTATATGAACACCTACTTTTATCTCTCTTGGGTAAATACCCAGGAGTGCAATGGCTG
The DNA here is from genome assembly GCF_029281585.2 of Gorilla gorilla gorilla. Taxonomy (NCBI): domain Eukaryota; kingdom Metazoa; phylum Chordata; class Mammalia; order Primates; family Hominidae; genus Gorilla; species Gorilla gorilla. The sequence goes on along the minus strand of NC_073239.2, from coordinate 789,192 downwards.
AGTCTTACGGCAGAAGTATGTTTAACTTTTTAAGGGACTCTTGAACTGTTTTTCAAAGGTTACACTTTTTTGTATTCCCATCAGCGGTGTATGAGAGTTTCAGCTTCTCCACATCCAAGCCAGTGCTTGGCTATTATCAGTCATGCTAATCTTAGCTATTTAAAAATAGATAGTGGCGTCTCATTTTGGTTTTAATTTGCATTGCCCTAAGCATTAATTATGTTGAGCATATGTGCTTATTTACCAAACAAATGTCTACTTTGAAATGTCTGTTCCAGTCTTTCACCCAAGTTTTAAATGGGGTTGTTTGTTTTTCATTATTAAATTTTGAGCTTTTAAAATATATTTTTGATGCAAGCCTTTTATCAGATATATGAGTTGCAAATATTTTCTCCCAGCCTGCAGCTTGTCTTTTCAGTCTCTTAATAGATTCTTTTGAAGAGCAGATTCTTTTTTTTAAATTTGATGAGTTCTTCTTATCAATATATTATTATATAAATCATGCTGTGGGGTCATATCAAAGAAAGCTTTGCCTGACTCAAAGTCCCAAATGTTTTCACATCTTCCCTCTCCTCTCCTTTGGGAACTGAGATTACACGTAAATTCAGTTACTTGAAATGTACTGTCTACTATTGCTCTGTTCATGTTTTTTAAAAATTTATTTTCTCTCTATATTTTATTTTGAGAGGTGTCTATCTTTTCTTCTTTAATGACTAATGTGCTATCAGCCTACCATGTAGCTGGGACTACAGCCGCATGCTACTATGTCCCGCTAATTTTTGTATTTTTAGTAGAGATGGGATTTCACCATATTGGTCAGGCTGGTCCTGAACTCCTGACTTCGTGATCCACCTGCCTCGGCCTCGCAAAATGCTGAGATTACAGGCGTGAGCCACTGCGCCCAGCCTCCTTTAGTGTATCTTGCATGTCTCTATTTTAGAACATATAGAATACTGTTTCAATAAGCATTTTAATGTTCTTAACTGATAACTCTGGCACCTTGATTTACTCTGGATCAGTTCTGACTCAGTGATTTTTCTCCTTATTATGAGCCACGTTCTTCTGTCTTTTGTTGTGACTGTTGCGTCTCTGCTAAACTGTGTCTGGATGTCAGATACGGTGACTTTTATCTTATTGAGTGCTGGAAGTATATATAAATATTCTTGATCTTTGTATTGGTATGTATTTAAGTTTAGTTGGAAAGAGTTTGACTCTTTTTGGTCTTGCTTTAAAAATTCATTAGGTGGGATCAGACCAGTTCTCATTTTAGAGCTAATCACTCCCAACTAGTGAGGCAAGATCCTTCTGGGTATCCCTGGGAATCTTGAGGTGTTTCTGGGTTGGCTGATAAAATAAGCACTATTACTGGACCTTGGTGAGCATGTGTACTGTTACTTTTCATCTTATCTGTGTGTTGTTTCCCCAACCGTAGGTACTTTTCTCTAGGCCTGTCCTAACAATTACTTAGCTATGTACTTTAGGGGGACCCTTTGCAGAGCTCTGGAGTTCTCTTTCTGTGCAGCCCCTTCTTCTCGGAAACCTTGTCCTGAGAGCTCATGTCAACATGGTTTCTGTGGACTCTCAGCTCTGTCCCCTCAGCTCAGGGAGAACAATGGGCTCCTCTTGGGCTCTTCTCCTGGAGTAGTGGGCTGGAAAACTTTCTCCAGGCATAAATTAGGGCAGTTGATAGGCTCACCTTGTTTGAGACTGACTTTACAGGGTCTTGCAAACTTTTGTGGCATACATTTTGGCCATTTTTTTGGTTGTTTCAGGAGGGAGAGAAAGTCTAGTTCTTGTTACTCCATCATGGTCATTGCAGAAGTCAACCTAACTGATATTTATCAATACAGTCTGTTGCTACACATTGAACTTGCTTAAGATAATTTTTAGATGGCACAGAACTTTCTGTCCATTGAATGAGACTCTCTGCTTATTTTGCAAGTGCTCATTTGTATGGAGACATCTGTATGGAGAAACTTCAAAAAGTTTGTGGAAAAATGAAGTTAAAAGATAAACATTGAAAATGTGATCTTCGGTTTTCATCCCTAAAGAACTGATGGTCCTGGGAACTTAACAATGTCAATGCAGTCTCTTATACATTATTAACTTAAGAAAAATGGGTGCCCTTTCCACATTTGTTGAGATTGGGAAACAAAAAGAAGTCAGAAGGAGCCAAATCAGAGCTGTAAGGTGGATGCCTGACAATTTCCCATTGAGACTCTCACAAAATTGCCTTTGCTCGATGACAGGAATGAGCAGAAACATTGTGGTGTTAGAGGACTGTATGCTAAAGCTTTCCCAGGTATTTTGCCCTAAAACTTTGGCTAACTTATTCAAAACACTCTCATGATATGCAGATATTATTGTTCTTTGACCTTCCACAAAGTCAACAAGCAAAATGCCTGGAATGTCCCCAAAAAACTGTTGCCGTGACCTTTGCTCTTGAGTGATCCCCTTTTGCTTTGACTGGACCACTTCCACCTTTGGTAGCCATTGCTTTGATTGTGTTTTGCCCTCAGGATCACACTGGGAAAGCCATGTTTTATCTTCTGTTACAATTCTTCAAAGAAATCCTTCAGGATCTTGACCCTAGTTCTTTAAAATTTCCATTGAGAGCTCTCCTCTTGTCTGCAGCTGATCTGAGCACAACACTTTTGGCACCCATGCAGTGGAAAGTTGGTTCAACTTTAATTTTTTAGTCAGAACTGTGTAAGCTGAACCAATTAAGATGTCTACGATGTTGGCTATTGTTTGTGCTGTTGATTATCAGTCCTCTTCCATTAGGGCACAAACAAGATTAATTTTTTTCCTTGAAAATTGATATGGATGATCTGTCCCTGTGGACTTCATCTTCCACATCATCTCGTTTCTTCTTTAAAAAAGCTGTCCGCTTGTGAACTACTGATTTCTTTGGTGCATTGTCCCCTCAAGCTTCTTGTAAAGCATCAGTGATTTCACCATTCTTTCACTCAAGCTTCATCATAATCTAATGTTTGTTCTTGCTTCAATTTTAGCAGAATTTACATTGCTCTGCTAGGGGCTCTTTTCAAACTAATGTCTACTCCTTCTTACTGTCTCAAACGAGATCCTGTTCAAACATGCTATAATAAATTAGTATGAGTTTATTTTGCTGCCAATATTGAAACCTTTGCATAGTTTTTTTCATAATATACATTTTCCATGAACTTTTTAAGGCCTCTCACGTATCCACAGGTAGAGTGCCTTACCTATTCTGACTTCAGTCAATTATTCAAGACCTTTCCTTGTCAGTGACACATTAGAAAGGTAGAGTATTGAAAAATAAGAGTAGCTTCTGCTGATTAAGAAATACTATATCTTTTTCTACTTCTTTCTTTCTTTTTTTTTTTTTCTTGAGACAGCATCTTTCTCTGTCACCCAGGCTGGAGTGCAGTGGTGTGATCTCAGCTCATTTCAACCTCTGCCTCCTAGGGTCAAGTGATTCTCCTGCCTCAGCCTCCCGAGTAGCTGGGACTATAGGTGCCTGCCACCACACCCAGCTAATTTTTGTATTTTTAGTGGAGACAAGGTTTCACCATATTGGCCAGGCTGGTCTTGAACTCCTGACCTTGTGATCTGCCTGACTCGGCCTCCCAAAGCGCTGGGATTACAGTCATGAGCCACTGTACCTAGCTTTCTACTTCTTTCTTATTATTTTCCTCCTCTCTCATTCCTATATTCTCTCCTTTCTCCTACTTTCCTCCCCACTCCCTGTTTCCTTCCTTTCATCTTTCCTATTTTCAGGACTTAATATTTCTTGAACCTCAGATGTTATCATAGTATGTTATTTGTTTAATTTTCACATAACAATAATAGTTTAAATACAAATAATATTTATTTTCATCCCCATGTTATCAGTATAACAGTAAAGATGTGGAGAGGCCAGCTGGGCATGGTGGCTCAAGCCCGTAATCCCAGCACATTGGGAGGCCGAGGTGGGTGGATCACGAGGTCAGGAGATCGAGACCATCCTGGCTAACACGGTGAAACCCCATCTCTACTAAAAAATAGAAAAAATTAGCTGGTCGTGGTGGCGCGTGCCTGTAGTCCCAGCTACTCGGGAGGCTGAGGCAGGAGAATAGTGTGAACCCGGGAGGCAGAACTTGCAGTGAGCCAAGATCACGCCACTGCACTCCAGCCTTGGTGACAGAGCGAGACTCTGTCTCAAAAAAATAAATAAATAAATAAATGAAAATAAAATTAAAAAAAATGATGTGGAGAGGCCAAACCAATGGCTCTTTTATCCACGTTATTTCTTCTAAATGATTTCACCTTAGTTTTGGTCTGCATCTCTAACCATAGCTAGTTGCAGTAGGACCTTCTATCTGGCCTTGCTGCTCTCATTTTTGGACCTCCTCACTGAAATCAAATTGATCTTTCTAAAATGCAAACCCGGTCTTAGTATTTTATTACTTAAAACCCATTGGTGGCTTTCCATGATTTATGGAATAAAGTCAAAATTCCTGTTTTTGCCCACGTTTCTGTGTGCCTCTCATCCCTACATTTACTGATTCCTGTGTGCCATAAATTGCCAGTTGTCCAGAGTTCATTCTCTTTTTGTACTTGGGAGGACTTCTGCATCCTGCAACTTTTCCCCTGAAACATGCTTGGAAAATACCTACTCATTTTTTTCAGATTCAGGTTAGTTTTTTACTTCAGTTTCTTTTCCTGAAGCTTATACTGACTGCTCCATATGGCTTTGGGGATTAGCTACTCATTCCTTTGTGCCCTTTTGTAGATACACATTTATCATGGAGTCTTTTTTTGTTGTTGTTGAGACAGAGTCTCACTCTGTCACCAGGCTGGAGTGCAGTGGTGTGATCTCAGCTCACTGCAACCTTTACCTTCCAGGTTCAATTGATTCTCTTGCCTCAGCCTCCCAAGTAACTAAAGCCATGCACCACCGTGCCCAGCTAAATTTTGTATTTTTAGTAGAGACGGGGTTTCACTATGTTGGCCAGGATGGTCTCGATCTCTTGACCTCGTGATCTGCCCACGTTGGCCTCCCAAAGTGCTGGGATTACAGGCATGAGCCACCACTCCCAATCAGTCATGCAGTCTTCATACTTACTTGTTTACTTGCCTGTGAGCTCACTGAATGCAGGGAATATTTCCTTGTTGCTCTAGCACCTACACCAGTACCTGGTATCCAGAAGCTGTATGCTAAATGTTTGTTGAGTGGCTGTTTGACTGAATGATTGTACTCCTAATTAGTAGATAGAAAGCCATGAACTTCCCAGTTCATCATTCTTTGTGCTCAATTCTGGTTTCTTTATTGTGTTCAAAAGAGTTCCTTAGTGACATAAAACTATGGAGCTAGTATGTCAGCTCATTTAAGCAATGATTGGTTTATGTATATAAGAGGCTTCAATAATTATATATTTTTATTTCAGTTTCAATAAATGATCAATTGATTAATTTTCTCTGTTTTGGCTTATTGTTCACATTTAATATCAAAAGTGTTTTACTTAAAATTATTCATGCCAATTATGACAGTTAGGTGAATATTACTTTGATTTACATTCCAGTAGTAGTTTTGGTTGAACCCTGAATATGCTAAGACGTCACTTTTCTTTTTTCTTATGAACAGGCTACTGTGTTTACATATATTATTAAAATCTTCTTTGAAAATACGAAGTGTTACATTTCTTATATTTAGTTCTCTGTGCTTCAGAATTCCTGTGATACTTGCACTTAAGTCCTTCTGAGCAGTTGATGTTAATATTTATGTGGTTAATTTCATGAAACATGGTGGTTTTCATTTCTATCATTAATTTATACAGGAGATAGACTGTTTTCCAGGTGTAAGCTCAGTCATATAATTAGAAAATTTATAAGCAGAAGGGAGTTATTTGGTCTAACCCATTTATTCTACAGATAGAGAAATTAGAGTCCAGAAACTCTGTCTTCTTTAAAGTCTTACAGGTATTTAAGAAAAAAGAATAGACTTGAGGTTTCTGTGTTCTGAACCCAGTGATCTTGACACTGTAATGATCTTCATCCATATTATTCACAGAAGTAAATATAATCACATATTAAATAAGAAACACAAATACTAAGGAGATATTATACTGAAAAATGAAATAATATTATCTTAATTATTTTGATCAGATTCAATATATAGCAGCTTGAAGGCTAATAATTCCAATGATTCTCTGAATAAACCATTTTTCTAATAAGATTACAGGTTTTAGTAATCTAATTATTTTGACTGATGCAAATGTTACCCCGCCAGTCTGAAAAATGTGTTTATTTATATGTCATAAAGAATAATTTATTCCAAAAAGGCTAATTTTCAAAATATATGTATCTTCTGAAACTGTATCTATTTTTTTCCCACGTTTTCTAAATATAGTTTAGAGGGCGTTTGTAGATTTTCATGGTGCTGAAAAATTAAGGTATAATGGTCTCATGAAGGAGAATAATGTCATTTAGACATTGTAATTTTGGAGGATCACAATACTTTTTGGAATGTGGTTGTTGCAGCACTGGTCACTTATACTAATTATATAATAACATACTATACTAATGCAATAATATACCATATGAAATTATTAAATGGTAAATTTGTCTTAAATCCTCTAGAATACTGCAAAGAAATAGTTTATATAAGAAAGAGTACCATAGCATATGTGAACACAATGTTTCCTATTTTTTTCTTCTTTTTTATTTTTTTGAAGACAAGTTCTCACTCTGTTGCCCAGACTGGAGCTCAGTGCCATGTTCATAGTTCACTGCAACCTCAAACTCCCAAGCTCAAGTGATCCTCTTGATTCAGCCTCGGAAGTAGCTGTGCCTATAGGTGTGCACCACCACACTGGCTAATTTTTAAAATTTTTTATAGATATGTTGCCCAAGCTGGTCTCAAATTCTTGAGCTCAAGAGATCTTCTCACCTTGGCCTCCCAGAGTGTTGGGACTACAGGCATGAGCCACCATACTCAGCCAATATTTCTTTTCTAAAAGACATTTTCTAACATACTTCTCATTTTAACTAACATAATATTCAAAGTGTAGATCTGAGAAAGAGATAGTGCCTGCAGATCTGGGATCCTACATGCTAATATTATGGGATGCATTCAGATTTGATCAGCAGATATTCCATTTATTCTAGAACACCACCAGCAGAAGAATGTAATTACGTCTATCACTAAAACTTTGTGTCAATACAGACTACTGTATTTGTTATCATAGATGGTCCTTGGATGGCAGCCTTAAGCAATTTTAAACCTAGACAGGTGATGTACTTTTTCTTCTTGGATAATTTTCATTGTTTTATCTAATTTGGTTGTAACTAATGTCTTTAATATGGCTTGCTTGTTTTTTAAAAAGTTGTTCAGTATCCTTAGAACTCAGTGCTGATTTCTTTCTCTAGCAGGCCTTTTATATAGGACATCTCACTTTCTCCTGGCTCTCTACTACTAGCATGAGGTCTCTGAAAAAATCAAGACAGCCAAATAATTTGTTATAGAATAGCCTATGTAGAGGGACAGGGGAGGAGTCATATTCCAAGAGGGAAAGACCTTTGAGCCAGGCTCAATTTGTAGAGGCTGTTGAATGAAAATGAGAGAGAGAGAATGCACACTTTATTGCACTATTAAAGCAAAATTCTGACAATAACTTCTAAAAATGATTCCACTCTTATACACTGAGAATATGACAGACCTTCCAAAAGTATAATTTCTTACATGAACGTCCAGGTATATAAGGAAAAATAACTATTTCATACCAATATCTTCAGCCGCCTTTATTGTTGGTTCACCACATAGATTTTTATCAGAATCGCAGAACATTAATTTTTTAAATTAGCTACCATTACAACTAGCTTGAGAAGAACTTTCTTTTTAATAATTCGACCCAGATGCATTCTAGATACTCCAGTGTTACGAATCGATGGCTTCATGAGGAGCCGCTGTTGACTCATGCTATCTCTGGACACACTGACAGGAAATGTTTTCTTACACCTGTTTTCCTCCTGCTTTTCCTTGGTAGGACTTAGTTCCTTGGCATAGTTCAGTATCAATGGCAGTCATAGAGAAGTGTTACAAAAACCCAGCTTATTCCAACTTGTGAATTATTTGGCACCCAGGAACCAGGTCTTACAATCTTCAACCCACTTTTTCCTAACATGGCCCCTTTTCTGAAATGTTTATTTATATATGATGTAGGCCTGGGGAAAGGACATGGACTTTCAAAGAAAATATTCTGCAATAGATCTCTCAACTCCAGAGAACCTTCTGACTAAATCTGAAAGAATTCCACTGTGCTCTGATAACATCCTTTAATAATGAAGGAAAAGATATTTTTCCCCCAGGAGGATTTTGTAGTGAAAGAGATGGCATAATTTTTTTTAAATGTTGTTTATAATCTAATTTGTTTTTTCATTTGTGGGGTGTGTCTTAAATCCTAAATGGTACATCCTTTTTAAAATACTTCTAGTAATAAAATGTTTCTGAAGTTATGTTGTAAATATCATTGGACTATGTTTAATAATGTTAAGTTGATCCCACTTCCCCTGAAATTATATACATAAATGCTGAAAGTATAAATTTACATATACAACTTCATGGAACATTTTTCTTCCAAGTGTGCATTTGCTAGAATTTGCATTGAAAGGTTTTGGAAGGAGCCTGTTGGTATGAATCCTGTGTTAGCAACACTCAGATTTGTTGCATACTGAACAGCATGCTAAATCTCACTTCACAATCTTAGATTTCTCATCTACCATCTTGAGCTGAATTTAAAATATAACTGCAGTTTATTATGTCACCTGTTCGTCAAACACTGATGCAAAGCTTAGTTTTCAGTGTGAAGAACCCATGACTAGAGAAGGGAAGAAGAAAGGGTCAAGCAGACCTCATTAAAGAGTGTATGGGCAAGAAAACACATCAGATGTCTTGATAGGTTTTTTAAAGTCCTGTTAGACTTGTCATGATTTCCAAAACACTAAATGCCATCTAGTATTTTGGACCCTCCAAAATTACAGTAGAATAGTATTATGGGTCATCTTAATTGGAAATATACAGGAAAATCCTGATGATTAATGTAGACTAGTGACAGCTCTCACACATTTATATAACCTATGTTGAAAAGAAAGAAGAAAGGCAGGAAGGAAAGAAGGAAAAAGAGCAGAGAGAGAGGAACAAGAAAACACGTGGATTTGTGGAAATGAAAATTTTTAAATTACTAATTTGCAAGAATGGGTAAGAAAAATACCGAGTATGAACATAAGTGCTTTCAATTCCGTTTGTCTCTTAATCCTTCTCAGTCCGTGGCCAGTTTTGAAACTTGGTGTAACTTCCTTCCTTTATTCCTCCCTCCCTTGCTCCCTCCATCCCTTCTTGCCAGCCTCCTTCCCTTCCTCTCTCCTTGAGTTTCCTTCTTCTTTCTTGTTCCCTCCCTCCCTCCCTCTCTCTTTTTTTCCCTTAGTTTCCCCGGAAGCACATATACCAGCCATTTGAATGCTTTCTGCTCATAGATACTGCCAAGCCCCCTCACCCAGACTGCTGACTAGATTTGGTAGAATGGAATGAGAAACATAGACTTTGTGTCTGTGGCGGCCACCTCTGATGTTGCAGATTTTTGCCGTGATTATGCACTCCAGCCGAGGGACGCTAGAGAGGTTGAAATTTCAACTGTGGGATTTGCCATTTTGGAATTTGCAGTAATGTACTGGATATGCTAACAGCAGCCTGGCTAGCCGCCACTTCACAAGGAAGTATTTAAATATACACGTGTAATATGAAGAAAATTGCATTAGATCATAAGGGATGAATTATTTTGTAAATGACTATACCATCAAATACCATACCTGATATCAATCATCTTCATCAGACAGTATCTGTGTATGTAAGTAGATAAACAAAAAAGCAGGAGTTTATTTCTCTCTAATGTATCCTTGACTCTCTAGCGGTGACCTCTGAAATGTCTCTTCTGATCCAGACTTGTTTGAATCATGTGCAACATTTTAGATTTGTCTTTTCTCTGCAAGTTTTTTTTTGTTAAGTACCATAACATATTGAACCAAATAGTTTTGCTTGCTTTCTATTGATGACACATGATTTTGGCTTTTATCTTCAGTGGAAAATCAATGTGTCACATGGCGTTCACTAAGAAAAAGGTGTGGGGCCTCTTTGTAATTCTTTGTCAGATGGTTGCTTTATCTTGATTTATGCCTTCAAACTTTTTCCCATTCAGCAGAAAATATTGTGTCGCTATCTGTGAGAGCAAAGCGATCTATACCAATTTATGCTCTAAGTGTAGCCTCCTTCCAGAACTGCTTATGGAACATATCAACTCACTATAGATTAGGGACATAATGGATTCTTCTTTCTTAAAAGTGGCAGATTGACAATTTTAGTTCATATACAAGCTTTTATATTAACATTAAAACAATATTTCTATGTAAAGTAAAATACTGTAGTTGATTATTATTCGAGGGCCTCCCAGAATTTCAAGGTCTGAAAATAAATTCAATGTTCCTGGTGGTAACAAAATTGCTCCTACTTCCTTGTATCAGGACTGCCATTTGGAACTGCTGGGGAAGCTCTTTTCAGAAATTATTTTCAAAACAGCATTGTTGCCTTTTGCCAAACTGAAATCTGGTTGTAAACTTTTGAAAACTAGTTCCTTGGAATGGAATTCAAGTTGTCTTCTAAGCAATTTTTTTTTAACTCAAACATACATTCTATCTTGCTTTATTATGTCACTATTTGTGTAGGAAACATATTTCTATTTTTACCATTTTCAATTTATTTACATTTACATTTACATTTGTGTGTATATATATACACACATACATACACTTTAAGTTCTGGGATACATATGCAGAACTTGCAGTTTTGTGAAATAGGTATACATGTGCTGTCGTGGTTTGCTGCACCCATCAACCCGTCATCTACATTAAGTATTTCTCCTAATGCTATCCCTCCTCTTTCCTTCCTACCCACTGACAGGCCCCAGTGTGTGATGTTCCCCTCCCTGTGTCTATGTGTTCTCACTGTTCAACTCCCACTTATGAGTGAGAACATGTGGTGTTTGGTTTTCTGTTCTTGTGATAGTTTGCTGAGAATGATGGTTTCCAGCTTCATCCATGTCTCTGCAAAAGGCATTAATCCATCCTTTTTTATAGCTGCATAGTATTCCATGGTGTATATGTGCCACATATTCTTTATCCAGCCTATCATTGATGGGCATTTGGGTTGGTTCCTAGTCTTTGCTATTGTGAATAGTGCTGCAATAAACATATGTGTGAATGTGTCTTTATAGTAGAATGATTTATAATCCTTTGGATGTGTACCTAGTAATGAGACTGTTAGGTCAAATGGTATTTCTAGTTCTGGATCCTTGAGGAATTGCTACACTGTCTTCCACAATGGTTGAACTAATTTACACTCCCACCAACAGTGTAAAAGCATTCCTATTTCTCCACATCCTCTCTAGCACCTGTTGTTTCCTGACTTTTTAATGATTGCCATTCTAACTGGCGCGAGATGGTATCTCATTGGACCAGGGGTGATGAGCTTTTTTTTTTTTTTCTTCGAGACAGCCTCACTCTGTCACCCAGGGTGGAGTGCAGTGGCACAATTTCGGCTCACTGCAACCTCCACCTAATGGGTTCAAGCAATTCTCCTGCCTTAGCCTCTTGAGTAGCTGGGATTACAGATATATACCACCACGCCTGGCTAAAGTTTTGTGTGTGTGTTTTTGGTAGAGACAGAGTTTCACCGTAGTGGCCAGGCAAGTCTCAAACTCCCGACCTTGTGATCCACTCGCCTTGGCCTCCCAAAGTGATGGGATTACAGGTGTGAGCCACCACGCCCAGCCTATGATGAGCTTTTTTTCATGTGTTTATTGGCCGCATAAATGTCTTCTTTTGAGAAGTGTCTGTTCATATCCTTTTCCCACTTTTTGATGGGGTTGTTTTTTTCTTGTAAATTTGTTTAAGTTCCTTGTAGATTCTGGATATTAGCCCTTTGTTAGATGGATAGATTGCAAAAATTTTCTCCCACTCTGTAGGTTGTGTGTTCACTCCGATGATAGTGTCTTTTGCTGTGCAGAAGCTATCTTTAGTTTAATTAGATCCCGTTTCTCAATTTTGGCTTTTGTTGCCACTGCTTTTGGTGTTTTAGTCATGAAGTCTTTGCCTATGCCTATGTTCTGAATGGTATTGGCTAGGTTTTCTTCTAGAGTTTTTATGGTTTTAGATCTTATGTTTAAGTCTTTAATCCATCTTGAGTTAATTATTTTATAAGGTGTAAGGAAGGGGTCCAGTTTCAGCTTTCTTCATATGGCTAGCCAGTTTTCCCATCACCGTTGATTAAATAGTCAATCTTTCCCCATTGTTTGTTTCCGTCAGGTGTGTCAGAGATATGTTGTATATTTCATGGTACAATGCCTTCTGTCAATGGGGAAAAATAACAAGCATATATGGGATGAATGAAGTCTGCTATGGTTAAGGTTGAGAATATTTACTGATCCTTGAGTTCAGTCTCCAGGAATGTTGGAAATAGAGAATGGAGATAATGGAGATAAAGAAAAGTTCTGAAAATGACACTTCCCATAGTGTCAAAATTGTGATCTATTGGAGAATTCTGTGATACATCAAAATCTCTGTTTATACTGATGTTTGTTATTGTGTATGAGCATATCTTTATCAGGTGTAGGCTATTTCTATACTTTCATGTCTTTAAATCAATGTTTCTATTCACATATGTATATGTGCAAATAGAAGCATGTTAATATTATATATATATTTTTTCTGTCATTACCATGATTGCTATGATTATCATTAGCATGTATTATTAGTGTGACCGAAGTATCATCAGTATCAGTTTCTTTCTAACTGCAGTGCTCCTGTAATGCTTCATTTCTACAGAGCCAACCTACACCCACCGTTTCCCTGACTATAACTTTACCTAAAGTATAAGCCCTTATAAAGCCATGAAAGCCTACCAAGAATTGTCAAAGAAGCTAGGCAGCAGCCAGGCTCTGCCTTAGGAAAAGACTTTACTTTTTATTATCATGTGCAGTACTTAACTACTTGTTTTGACCTCCAAGATTTTGCTCTCCTATATTTCTATCCCCTGGCTTTCTGATATTTCATGTGATTATATTTGAAATTTTAACCTTGCTTTTCTTTTTGGAATCTCTGATATCTCTGCTGCCACAGGTAATGACAGGTTCCTCTCTAACTGTTGGTGTTATCCCTGGTCAGATTATTACTGATGACAGAAGTAGATGTTTTACGTGGATTCTCTCGATATCAGAAACAAATACAGATATCACAACTCAAAAATGACAGACTGATAACCATTATGAACTTAGATGCAACATTCTTAATACAATATTAGCAAAGTGAGTCTAGGAATATTTAAAAATGATAATGTGTTTTAACCAAGTGGGGCTTATCTCAAGTTGGTTTCAACAACTGAAAATCTACCATGCTGACAGAAAAAAGAAAAATCACGTGACACTCTCAATAGATGCAAAAAAGGAATTTACAAAATGTAACACATTTTTTAAATTAAAAACTCCCAGCAAACTGAGGATAGAAAAGTACATTTTCAAACTGATTATGTGTTTACAGAAAATCTATAGCAAACATCTTACTTAAAATGGTGAAAGCCTTAATACTTTCTACATAAGATTATGAAAAATGCAATGATGTCCTCTCTCCCTAGTTCTTTAAAGTATTGCATTCAATATTAAATAAGTGGAAATATATACCAAGTTCATTGATAAATATTTAATACTTATGAGATGGTAATTCTCCTGAAATTGATCTCTAGATTCAGTGGAATTCCCATGAAACCTTATAGGTCCTTTTGGATAAATTACAAAACTGATTCTAAAACAGGGAGAAAGAAAGAAGGGAAGGAAGGAGGAATGGACAGAAAGAAGAAAGAAATAAAGAGAAAAGAAAAGAAAATAAGAAATAAGTGACACCCAAGTTGGGAAGAAAGAAAAATACTATTCTCACATGATGTAAACATATACACAGAAAATCCTTAGGCATCTGCAGAAGTGTGCTAGAGGTATGAAGTGAATTTAACAAAGTTGTAGGATGAAAGATCAATAAATAAAATCAATTGTGTTTCTATACACAATCAACACCAATTAGAAAATAAAATTATGTAAGCAATTTAACTTATAATAGCCTCAAAAATAATAAAATAATTCAGAATAAATTTAATAAAAGGTATGCTGATCCAAAATTTCTAAATCACTAATACGAGAGATTGAATAGGTAGAAATATGTATCAAGTTCATTGGTAAATATACATGTCATACTTATTAGATGATAATTCTTCTGAAACTGATCTCCAGATTTGGCACAATCCCAATCAAACCTATAGGCCTTTTTGGAGAAATTACAAAGCTGATTCTATTTTTTTTTTTTAAATATGGAAGTCCTAGAATAGCCAGAGCATGTTTTAGAAAGAAGAATAAAGTTGGAAAACTTTCCAAATTTCAAGACATATTGTAAAGCTACACTAACCAGTACAGTAAACTTACTGGCATGAAGAAGACATATATATCAGTGAAACAGAATAAATAATTTAGAAATATATCCAGCCTTACATGGCCAAAGTTGCCAAAATAATTCAATAAGGAAATCAATGTCTTTATAAAGATGGTACTAATAAAATTGGATATTAAATGGAGAATATGAACTTCAGAATTACCTCACACCATATCCTCAAGTTAACTCAACATGTATTTTATACATAATGTAAATATAAAAAGTATAAAGCTTACTGAATAGGAAAAATTTTTAATAATCTTACTATAGCTAAAAATTTTTTAGATAAGAAAAGGATGGATGAAAATGGAAAAAAATAGTAAGTTGGACTTCATGAAATTAAGACTTTTGCAATTTAAAACATAGCATCAAAAAATGAAAAGGCAAACCACAGATTGGGACAGAATAATTTTAAATATGTCTGATAAAGAACTTTCATCTAGAATGTACACATAACTAAAAAACTAAATAACAAAACACAAATAACTCATTTAACATAATATTTTGACCTAAATGGACCAAATATTTGTACAGATATTTTAATTTAAAAAGAGATGATGTCCAATACACAAATGAAAAGATACTTAACATTACCCGTCATCAGGGAAATGCAAGTTAAAACCACATTGAGGTACCACTGTACACCCACTGGAGTGGCTGACACGAGCAGAACTGACCATACCACATGATGTGAAGAATTGCTATTCACACCTGGCTAGTGGGACTTCAAAATGGTACAGACATTTTGGAAAGCAGTTTAGCAGTTTCTTTTAATGTTAAACTTAGTACTGATCATATAACCAAATAATTCCACTGTGACTCAAAATAAATAAAAACATATCCGTAAAAAATATAAAAAATATATATAAAAAATATAAAATATAAATATAAATATAAATATAAATATAAATATAAAAAATATAAAATATTTCCATGTTTATAGAGACAGCGGTGTAGACATTTCCATGTTAATAGAGATAGCATTCTAGATATTTCCATGTTTCTACAGATAGCGGTGTAGATATTTCAATGTTCATACAGATAGTAGTGTAGATATCTCCATGTTTATAGAGATAGCGGTGTAGACACTTAGCTGTTTTACAGATAGCAGTGTTGATATTTCCATGTTTATGCAGATAGCAGTGTAGATATTTCCATGTTTATTCAGATAGCGGTGTAGATTTTCCATGTTTATACAGATAGCGGTGTACATATTTCCATGTTTATACAATTAGCCGTGTAGATATTTCCATGTTTATACAGATAGCGTTGTAGATATTTCCATGCTTATACACTTAGCGGTGTAGATAATTCCATGTTTATACAGATAGCGGTGTAGATATTTCCATGTTTATGCAGATAGCGGTGTAGGTATTTCCATCTTTATAGTGACGGCGCTGTGGATATTTCCATGTTCAAACAGATGGCGGAGTAGAAATTTCCATGTTTACACAGATAGCGGTGTAGACATTTCCATGTTTACACAGATACCGTTGTAGGTATTTCCATGTTTATAGAGATAGCGGTGTAGACATTTCCATGTTTACACAGATACCGTTGTAGGTATTTCCATGTTTATAGAGATAGCGGTGTAGATATTTCCATGTTTATACAGATAGCTGTGAAGATATTTCCACGCTTATAAAGAAAGCGGTGTAGATATTTCCATGTTCATACAGACAGCGGTTTAGATATTTTCAGGTTTATAGAGATAGCGGTGTAGATATTTCCATGTTTTTACAGATAGCCTTGTAGATATTTCCATGTTTATACAGATGGCGGTGTAGATATTTCCATGTTTATACAGATGGCGGTGTACGTATTTCCATGTTTATGGAGATGGCGGTCTAGATATTTCCATGTTTATGGAGATAGCGGTGTAGTTATTTCCGTGTTTAGAGAGATAGCGGTGTAGATATTTCCATGTTCATACAGATAGCGGTGTAGATATTTCCATGTTCATACAGATAGCGTTGTAGATACTTCCATGTTCATTCAGATGGCGGAGTAGTTATTTCCATGTTTATAGAGATAGCGTTGTTGATGCCTCCATGTTTATACAGATGGCGCTGCAGATATTTTCATGTTCATGCAGATAGCGGTGTAGGTGTTTCCATGTTTATAGAGATGGTGGTGTAGATATTTTCTTGTTTATAGAGATAGCGGTGTAGATATTTCCATGTTCATAGAGATCGCGGTGTAGATATTTCCATGTTTATACAGATAGCAGTGTAGGTATTTCCATGTTCATACAGATAGCAGTGTAGGTATTTGCATCTTTATGCAGGTGGCAGTGTAGATATTTAAATGTTCATACAGATGGCGGTGTAGATATTTCCATGATTATAGAGAGGGCGGTGTTGATGTTTCCATGTTTATACAGATGGCGGTGTAGATATTTCCATGTTTATACAGATGGCGGTGTAGATATTTCCATGTTTATAGAGATGGCGGTGTAGATATTTCCATGTTTATACAGATGGCCGTGTAGATATTTCCATGTTCATACAGATGACGGTGTAGATATTTCCATGTTTACACAGATGGCAGTGTAGATATTTCCATGTATACACAGATAGCGTTGTAGATATTTCTATGTTTATAGAGATAGCGGTGTAGATATTTCCATGTTTATACAGATGGCGGTGTACATATTTCCATCTTTATAGAGATGGTGTTGTAGATATTTCCATGTTCATAGAGAGGGCGGTATAGATATTTCCGTGTTTATGAAGATGGCGGTGTAGATATTTCCGTGTTTATAGAGATGGCGGTTTAGATATTTTCATGTTTATAGAGATAGCCGTGTAGATACTTCCATGTTCATACAGATGGCGCTGTAGATATTTTCATGTTCATACAGATAGCTGTGTAGATATTTCCATGTTTATAGAGATGGCGGTGTAGATATTTCCTTGTTTATACAGATAGCAGTATAGATATTTCCATGTTTACAGAGGTAGCGGTGTAGATATTTCCATGTTTATGCAGATAGCGGTGTAGATATTTAAATGTTTATACATATAGCAGTGTAGATATTACCATGTCCATACTGATTGTGGGGTAAATATTTATTTCCATCTTTATACAGATGGTGGTGTGGATATTTCCATATTCACACAGATGGCTGTGGAGATATTTAAATGTTTATAGATATGGCAGTGTAGATATTTCCATGTATCTACAGATGTCGGTGTAGATATTTCCATGTTTATAGAGATAGCGGTGTAGATATCTAGATGTTTATACATACAGCGGTGTAGATTTTTCCATGTTCATACAGTAGGGGTGTAGATATTTCTATGTATATACAGATAGCAGTGTGGATATTTCCATGTTTTTACAGATGGCAGTGTAGTTATTTCCATGTTTATAGAGATGGCGGTGTAGCTATTTCCTTGTTTATACCGAAAGCGGTGTAGATATTTGCATGTTTATACAGATAGCGTTGTAGATATTTCCAAGTTCATACAGATAACGGTGTAGATATTTCCATGTTCATCCAGATGGCGGTGTAGATATTTCCATGGTCATACAGATGGCGGTGTAGATATTTCCATGTTTACAGAGAAAGCGGTGTAGATATTTTCATCTTGATACACATAGCGGTGCAGATATTTCCAAGTTTATAGAGATAGCGGTGTAGATATTTCCATGTTTATACAGATGGCCATGTAGATATTTCCATGTTCATACAGATGTCGGTGTGGCTATTTCCATGTTTACACAGATGGCAGTGTAGATATTTCCATGTATGCACAGATAGCGTTGTAGATATTTCTATGTTTAAAGAGATAGCGGTGTAGATATTTCCATGTTTATACAGATGGCGGTGTGCATATTTCCATCTTTATAGAGATGGCGTTGGAGATATTCCCATGTTCATACAGAGGGGCGTATAGATATTTCCGTGTTTATAAAGACGGCGGTGTAGATATTTCCGTTTTTAGAGAGATGGCGGTTTAGATATTTTCATGTTTATAGAGATAGCCGTGTAGATACTTCCATGTTTATACAGATGGCGCTGTAGATATTTTAATGTTCATACAGATAGCGGTGTAGATATTTCCATGTTTATAGAGATGGCAGTGTAGATATTTCCTTGTTTATACAGATAGCGGTGTAGATATTTCCATGTTAACAGAGGAAGCAGTGTAGATGTTTCCATGATTTTGCAGATAGCGGTGTAGATATTTAAATGTTTATACAGATAGTGGTGTAGATATTTCCATGTCCATACTGATTGCGGTGTAGATATTTATTTCCATCTTCATACAGATGGTGGTGTAGATATTTCCATGTTGATACACATAGCGTTGCAGGTATTTCCATGTTTATAGAGATAGCGGTGTAGGTATTTCCATGTTTCTACAGATAGCGGTATAGATATTTCCATGTTTATACAGATGGTGGTGTAGATATTTCCTTGTTTATAGAAATGGCGGTCTAGATATTTCCATGTTTATAGAGATAGTGGTGTAGATATTTCCAAGTTGATAGAGATATCGGTGTAGGTATTTCCATGTTTATACAGATAGCGGTGTAGATATTTCCATGTTTATACAGATAGCGGTGTAGATATTTCCATTTTTATACACATAGCAGTGTAGATATTTCCATGTACATACAGAGAGCGGTGTAGATATTTCCACATTTATAGAGATGGCGGTGTAGATATTTCCATGTTCATACAGACGGCAATGTAGATATTTCCATGTTTATAGAGATGGTGGTGTAGATATTTCCATGTTTAAACAGATAGCGGTGTAGATATTTCCATGTTTACACAGATAGCGCTGTAGGCATTTCCATGTTTACACAGATAGCGTTGTAGTTATTCGCATGTTTATAGAGATAGAGGTGTAGTTATTTCCATGTTTATACAGATAGCGGTGAAGAGATTTCCATGTTGACACAGATAGCGGTGTGCATATTTACCTGTTTATACAGATAGCGGTGTAGATATTTCCATGTTTATACTGATAGCGGTGCAGATATTTCCATGTTTATACAGATAGCGGTGTAGATATTTCCATGTTCATCCAGATGGCGGTGTAGATATTTCCATGTTTATGGAGATGGCGGTGTAGATATTTTCATGTTTACACAGATGGCGGTGTAGATATTTCCATGTTTACACAGATAGCGGTGTAGACATTTCCGTGTTTATACAGATAGCGGTGTAGATACTTACATGTTCATACACATGGCGGTGTAGATATTTCCATGTTCGTACGGATGGCAGTGTAGATATTTCCATGTTCATACAGGTGGCGGTGTAGATATTTCCATGTTTATACAGATACCAGTGTAGTTATTTCCATGTTTATAGAGATTGCAGTGTGGATATTTCCATTGATATACAGATAGCTGTGTAGATATTTGCATGTTCATACGGATAGCGGTGTAGATATTTCCATGATCGTACAGATAGCGGTGTAGATATTTCCACGTTCATACAGATAGCGGTGTAGATATTTCCATTTTCATACAGATAACGGTGTAGATATTTCCATGTTCATACAGATAGCGCTGTAGATATTTCCATGTTCATACAGTAAGCGGTGTAGATATTTCCATGTTCGTACGGATGGCAGTGTAGATATTTCCATGTTCATACAGGTGGCGGTGTAGATATTTCCATGTTTATACAGATAGCAGTGTAGTTATTTCCATGTTTATAGAGATTGCATTGTGGATATTTCCATTGATATACAGAGAGCTGTGTAGATATTTGCATGTTCATACAGATAGCGGAGTAGATATTTCCATGTTCATACAGATAACGGTGTAGATATTTCCATGTTCATACAGATAGCGCTGTAGATATTTCCATGTTCATACAGTAACCGGTGTAGATATTTCCATGTTCATACAGATAACGGTGTAGATATTTCCATGCTCATACAGATAGCGGTGTAGATATTTCCATGTTCATACAGTTAGCGGTGTAGAAATTTCCATTTTCATACAGATGGCGGTGTAGATATTTCCATGTTCACACAGATAGCGGTGTAGATATTTCCATGTTCATACAGTTAGCGGTGTAGATATTTCCATGTTCATACAGATGGTGGTGTAGATATTTACATGTTCATACAGATGGCGGTGTAGATATTTCCATGTTCGTACGGATGGCAGTGTAGGTATTTCCATGTTCGTACAGGTGGCGGTGTAGATATTTCCATGTTTATACAGATAGCAGTGTAGTTATTTCCATGTTTATAGAGATAGCAATGTAGATATTTCCATTGGTATACAGATAGCTGTATAGATATTTGCATGTTAATACAGATAGCGGTGTAGATATTTCCATGTTCATACTGATAGCGGTGTAGATATTTCCATGTTCATACAGTTAGCGGTGTAGATATTTCCATGTTCATACAGATGGCGGTGTAGATATTTACATGTTCATACAGATGGCGGTGTAGATATTTCCATGTTCGTACAGATGGCGGTATAGATATTTCCATGTTCATAGAGGTGGCGGTGTAGATATTTCCATGTTTATGCAGATAGCGTTATAGATATTTCCATGTTTATGCAGATGGTGGTGTAGATGTTTCCAAGTTTAGGGGGATGGCGGTGTAGATATTTTCATGTTTCCACAGATGGCGGTTTAGATATTTCCATCTTTACACAGATAGCGTTGTAGACATTTCCATATTTACACAGATAGCTGTGTGGATATTTCCATGTTTATGCAGATAGCAGTGTATATATTTCCATGTTTATACAGATAGCGGTGCGGATATTGCCATGTTTATACAGATAGCAGTGTAGATATTTCCATGTTTATAGAGATAGTGGTGTAGATAATTTCAATTTCATACCGAGAGCAGTGTAGATATTTCCAGGTTCATACAGATAGCGGTGTAGATATTTCCACGTTTATAGAGATGGCGGTGTAGATATTTCCATGTTCATACAGATGGCGGTGTAGATATTTCCATGTTTTTAGAGATGGCGGAGTAGATATTTTCACGTTTACACAGATGGCGGTGTAGATATTTCCATGTTTACACAGATAGCGGTGTAGACATTTCCGTGTTTATACAGATAGCGGTGTAGATATTTACATGTTCATACACATGGCGGTGTAGATATTTCCATGTTCGTACGGATGGCAGTGTAGATATTTCCATGTTCATACAGGTGGCGGTGTAGATATTTCCATGTTTATACAGATAGCAGTGTAGTTGTTTCCATGTTTATAGAGATTGCAGTGTGGATATTTCCATTGATATACAGAGAGCTGTGTAGATATTTGCATGTTCATACGGATAGCGGTGTAGATATTTCCATGATCGTACAGATAGCGGTGTAGATATTTCCATGTTCATACAGATAACGGTGTAGATATTTCCATGCTCATACAGATAGCGGTGTAGATATTTCCATGTTCATACAGTTAGCGGTGTAGAAATTTCCATTTTCATACAGATGGCGGTGTAGATATTTCCATGTTCACACAGATAGCGGTGTAGATATTTCCATGTTCCTACAGTTAGCGGTGTAGATATTTCCATGTTCATACAGATGGTGGTGTAGATATTTACATGTTCATACAGATGGCGGTGTAGATATTTCCATGTTCGTACGGATGGCAGTGTAAGTATTTCCATGTTCGTACAGGTGGCGGTGTAGATATTTCCATGTTTATACAGATAACAGTGTAGTTATTTCCATGTTTATAGAGATAGCAATGTAGATATTTCCATTGATATACAGATAGCTGTATAGATATTTGCATGTTAATACAGATAGCGGTGTAGATATTTCCATGTTCATACAGATAGCGGTGTAGATATTTCCATGTTCATACAGTTAGCGGTGTAGATATTTCCATGTTCATACAGATGGCGGTGTAGATATTTACATGTTCATACAGATGGCGGTGTAGATATTTCCATGTTCGTACAGATGGCGGTATAGATATTTCCATGTTCATAGAGGTGGCGGTGTAGATATTTCCATGTTTATGCAGATAGCGTTATAGATATTTCCAAGTTTATGCAGATGGTTGTGTAGATGTTTCCATGTTTAGGGGGATGGCGGTGTACATATTTTCATGTTTACACAGATGGCGGTTTAGATATTTCCATCTTTACACAGATAGCGCTGTAGACATTTCCATATTTACACAGATAGCTGTGTGGATATTTCCATGTTTATGCAGATAGCAGTGTATATATTTCCATGTTTATACAGATAGCGGTGCGGATATTGCCATGTTTATACAGATAGTTGGGCAGATATTTCCATGTTTATACAGATAGCGGTGTAGATATTTCATTCTTAATACAGATGGTGGTGTAGATATGTCCATGTTCGTACAGATGATAGCGTAGATATTTCCATGTTCATACAGATGGCGGTGTAGATATTTCGACGTTTATAGAGATAGCGCTGTAGTTATATCAATATTTATACAGAAATCTGTGTAGTTATTTCCATGTATATTCAGATAGCTGTGTAGATATTTCCATGTTCATGCAGATAGCGGTGTAGATATTTCCATGTTCATCCAGATGCCGGTGTACATATATCCATGTTCATACAGATGGCGGTGAAGATATTTCCATGTTCATACCGATGGCGGTGTAGATATTTCCATGTTCATACAAATGGCGGTGTAGATATTTCCATGTTCATAGAGATGGCGGTGTAGATATTTCCATGTTCATATAAATGGCGGTGTAGATATTTCCATGTTCATAGAGATGGCGGCGTAGATATTTCCATGTTTATAGAGATAGCAGTGTAGTTATTTCCATGTTTATAGAGATAGCAGTGTAGATATTTCCATTGATATACAGATAGTTGTGTAGATATTTGCATGTTCATACAGATAGCGCTGTAGATATTTCCATGTTCATACAGATAGCGGTGTAGATATTTCCATGTTCATACAGATAGCGGTGCAGATATTTCCATGTTCATACAGATAGCGGTGAAGATATTTCCATGTTCATACAGATATCGGTGTTGATATTTCCATGTTCATACAGTTAGCGGTGTAAATATTTCCATGTTTTTAGAGATAGTGGTGTAGTTATTTCCAAGTTTATAGAGACAGCGTTGTAGATATTTCCATGTTTATACATATAGCGGTGAAGTTATTTCAATGTTTATACAGATAGCGGTGTAGATATTTCCATGTTTATACAGATAACAGTGTAGATATTTCCATGTTTATAGAGATAGTGGTGTAGATAATTTCAATTTCATACAGATAACAGTGTAGATATTTCCAAGTTCATACCGATAGCGGTGTACATATTTTCACGTTTATACAGATGGCGTTGTAGATATTTCCCTGTTCACACAGATAGCGGTGTAGATATTTCCATGTTCATAAAGTTAGCGGTGTAGATATTTCCATGTTCATACAGGTGGCGGTGTAGATATTTACATGTTCATACAGATGGTCGTTTAGATATTTCTATGTTTGTACGAATGGCGGTGTAGATATTTCCATGTTCATTCAGGTGGCGGTGTAGATATTTCCATGTTTATACAGATAGCAGTGTAGTTATTTCCATGTTTATAGAGATAGCAGTGTAGATATTTTCTTTGATATACAGATAGCTGTGTAGATATTTGCATGTTCATACAGATAGCGGTGTAGATATTTCCATGTTCGTACAGATAGCGGTGTAGATATTTCCATGTTCATACAGATAGCGTTGTAGATATTTCCATGTTCATACAGATAACGGTGTAGATATTTCCATGTTCATACAGATAGCGGTGTAGATATTTCCATGTTCATACAGTTAGCGGTGTAGATATTTCCATGTTCATACAGATGGCGGCGTAGATATTTACATGTTCATACAGATGGCGTTGTGGATATTTCCATGTTCGTACAGATGGCGGTGTAGATATTTCCATGTTCATAGAGATGGCGGTGTACGTATTTCCATGTTTATGCAGATAGCGGTATAGATATTTCCATGTTTATACAGATGGTGATGTAGATATTTCCATGTTTATAGAGATGGCGGTCTAGGTATTTCCATGTTTATAGAGATAGTGGTGTAGTTATTTCCAAGTTTATAGAGACTGCGTTGTAGATATTTCCATGTTTATACAGATAGCGGTGAAGATATTTCCATGTTTATACAGATAGCGGTGTAGATATTTTCATGTTTATACAGATAACTGTGTAGATATTTCCATGTTTATAGACATCGTGGTGTAGATAATTTCAATTTTATACAGATAGCAGTGTAGATATTTCCAAGTTCATACAGATAGCGGTGTAGATATTACCACGTTTATAGAGATGGGGGTGTAGATATTTCCATGTTCATACAGATGGCGGTGAAGATATTTCCATGTTGATGCAGATGGCAGTGTAGATATTTCCATGTTCATACAAATGGCGGTGTAGATATTTCCATGTTCATAGAGATGGCAGTGTAGATATTTCCATGTTCATACAAATGGCGGTGTAGATATTTCCATATTCATAGAGATGGCGGTGTACATATTTCCATGTTTATACAGATAGCAGTGTAGTTATTTCCACGTTTATAGAGATAGCAGTGTAGATATTTCCATTGATATACAGATAGCTGTGTGGATATTTGCATGTTCATACAGATAGCGGTGTAGATATTTCCATGTTCATAGAGATTGCGGTGTAGATATTTCCATGCTCATACAAATGGCGGTGTAGTTATTTCCATGTTCATAGAGATGGCGGTGTAGATATTTCCATGTTTATACAGATGGCAGTGTAGTTATTTCCATGGATATAGAGATAGCAGTGTAGATATTTCCATTGATATACAGATAGCTGTGTAGATATTTCCATGTTCATACAGATAGCTGTGTAGATATTTCCATGTTCATACAGATAGCGGTGTAGATATTTCCATGTTCATACAGATAGCGGTGTAGATATTTCCATGTTCATACAGATAGCGTTGTAGATATTTCCATGTTCATACAGATAGCGGTGTAGATATTTCCATGTTCATAGAGGTGGCGGTGTAGATATTTCCATGTTTATGCAGATAGCGGTATAGATATTTGCATGTTTATACAGATGGTGGTGTAGATATTTCCATGTTTATAGAGACGGCAGTCTAGATATTTCCATGTTAATAGAGATAGTCGTGTAGTTATTTACAAGTTTATAGAGACAGCATTGTAGATATTTCCATGTTTATTCAGATAGCGGTGAAGATATTTCCATTTTTATACAGATAGCTGTGTAGATATTTCGAAGTTTATATTGATAGTGGTGTAGATATTTCCATGTTTATAGAGATAGTGGTGTAGATAATTCCAATTTTATACAGATAGCAGTGTAGATATTTCCAAGTTCATACAGATAGCGGTGTAGATAATTCCACGTTTATACAGGTGGCGGTGTAGATATTTCCATGTTCATACAGATGGCGCTGTAGATATTTCCATGTTTATAGAGATGGTGGTGTAGATATTTTCATGTTTACACAGATGACGGTGTAGATATTTCCGTGTTTACACAGAAAGCGGTGTAGACATTTCCATGTTTACACAGATAGCGGTGTGGATATTTCCACGTTTATGCAGATAGCGGTGTAGATATTTCCATGTTTACACAGATAGCAGTGCGGATATTTCCATGTTTATACAGATAGTTCGGCAGATATTTCCATGTTTATACAGATAGCAGTGTAGATATTTCCATCTTAATACAGATGTAGGTGTAGATATCTACATCTTCGTACAGATGGCGGTGTAGATATTTCCATGTTCATACAGATGGCAGTGTAGATATTTCAAAGTTTATAGAGATAGCGCTGTAGTTATTTCCATATTATTAGAGAAATCTGTGTAGATATTTCCATGTATATGCAGATAGCTGTGTAGATATTTCCATGTTCATGCAGATAGCGGTATAGATATTTCCATGTTCATCCAGATGCCGGTGTAGATATATCCATGTTCATACAGATGGCGGTGAAGATATTTCCATGTTCATGCAGATGGCAGTGTAGATATTTCCATGTTCATACAAATGGCGGTGTAGATATTTCCATGTTCATAGAGATGGCAGTGTAGATATTTCCATGTTCCTACAAATGGCGGTGTAGATATTTCCATATTCATAGAGATGGCGGTGTAGATATTTCCATGTTTATACAGATAGCAGTGTAGTTATTTCCATGGTTATAGAGATAGCAGTGTAGATATTTCCATTGATATACAGATAGCTGTGTAGATATTTGCATGTTCATACAGATAGCTGTGTAGATATTTCCATGTTCATACAGATAGCGGTGTAGATATTTCCATGTTCATACAGATAGCGGTGTAGATATTTCCATGTTCATACAGATAGCGGTGTAGATATTTCCATGTTCATAGAGGTGGCGGTGTAGATATTTCCATGTTTATGCAGATAGCGGTATAGATATTTGCATGTTTATACAGATGGTGTTGTAGATATTTCCATGTTTATAGATATGGCAGTCTAGGTATTTCCATGTTTATAGAGATAGTCGTGTAGTTATTTCCAAGTTTATAGAGACAGCGTTGTAGATATTTCCATGTTTATACAGATAGCGGTGAAGTTATTACCATGTTTATACAGATAGCGGTGTAGATATTTCCATGTTTATATAGATAGCGGTGTAGATATTTCCATGTTTATAGAGATAGTGGTGTAGATAATTCCAATTTTATACAGATAGCAGTGTAGATATTTCCAAGTTCATGCAGATAGCGGTGTAGATATTTCCACGTTTATAGAGATGGCGGTGTAGATATTTCCATGTTCATAGAGATGGCGGTGTAGATATTTCCATGTTTATACAGATAGTAGTGTAGTTATTTCCATGTTTATAGAGATTGCAGTGTAGATATTTCCACTGATATACAGATAGTTGTGTAGATATTTGCATGTTGATACAGATAGCGGTGTAGATATTTCCATGTTGATACAGATAGCGGTGTAGATATTTCCATGTTAATACAGATAGCGGTGTTGATATTTCCATGTTCATACAGATAGCGGTGTAGATATTTCCATGTTCATACAGATGGCAGTGTAGATATTTCGAAGTTTATAGAGATAGCGCTGTAGTTATTTCCATATTATTAGAGAAATCTGTGTAGATATTTCCATGTATATGCAGATAGCTGTGTAGATATTTCCATGTTCATGCAGATAGCGGTATAGATATTTCCATGTTCATCCAGATGCCGGTGTAGATATATCCATGTTCATACAGATGGCGGTGAAGATATTTCCATGTTCATGCAGATGGCAGTGTAGATATTTCCATGTTCATACAAATGGCGGTGTAGATATTTCCATGTTCATAGAGATGGCAGTGTAGATATTTCCATGTTCCTACAAATGGCGGTGTAGATATTTCCATATTCATAGAGATGGCGGTGTAGATATTTCCATGTTTATACAGATAGCAGTGTAGTTATTTCCATGGTTATAGAGATAGCAGTGTAGATATTTCCATTGATATACAGATAGCTGTGTAGATATTTGCATGTTCATACAGATAGCTGTGTAGATATTTCCATGTTCATACAGATAGCGGTGTAGATATTTCCATGTTCATACAGATAGCGGTGTAGATATTTCCATGTTCATACAGATAGCGGTGTAGATATTTCCATGTTCATAGAGGTGGCGGTGTAGATATTTCCATGTTTATGCAGATAGCGGTATAGATATTTGCATGTTTATACAGATGGTGTTGTAGATATTTCCATGTTTATAGATATGGCAGTCTAGGTATTTCCATGTTTATAGAGATAGTCGTGTAGTTATTTCCAAGTTTATAGAGACAGCGTGTAGATATTTCCATGTTTATACAGATAGCGGTGAAGTTATTACCATGTTTATACAGATAGCGGTGTAGATATTTCCATGTTTATATAGATAGCGGTGTAGATATTTCCATGTTTATAGAGATAGTGGTGTAGATAATTCCAATTTTATACAGATAGCAGTGTAGATATTTCCAAGTTCATGCAGATAGCGGTGTAGATATTTCCACGTTTATAGAGATGGCGGTGTAGATATTTCCAGGTTCATAGAGATGGCGGTGTAGATATTTCCATGTTTATACAGATAGTAGTGTAGTTATTTCCATGTTTATAGAGATTGCAGTGTAGATATTTCCACTGATATACAGATAGTTGTGTAGATATTTGCATGTTGATACAGATAGCGGTGTAGATATTTCCATGTTGATACAGATAGCGGTGTAGATATTTCCATGTTAATACAGATAGCGGTGTTGATATTTCCATGTTCATACAGATAGCGGTGTAGATATTTCCATGTTCATACACTTAGCGGTGTAGATATTTCCATGTTCATAGAGATGGCGGTGTAGATATTTACATGTTCATACAGATGGCGGTGTAGATATTTCCAAGTTCGTACGGATGGCAGTGTAGATATTTCCATGTTCATACAGGTGGCGGTGTAGATATTTCCATGTTTATACAGATAGCCGTGTAGTTATTTCCATGTTTATAGAGATAGCAGTGTAGATATTTCCATTGATATACAGATAGCTGTATAGATATTTGCATGGTCATACAGATAGCGGTGTAGATATTTCCATGTTCATACAGATAGCGGTGTAGATAATTCCATGTTCATACAGATAGCGGTGTAGATATTTCCATGTTCATACAGTTAGCGGTGTAGATATTTCCATCTTCATACAGATGGCGGTGTAGATATTTACATGTTCATACAGATGGCGGTGTAAATATTTCCATGTTCGTACAGATGGCGGTGTAGATATTTCCATGTTCATAGAGATAGCAGTGTAGATATTTCCATGTTTATGCAGATAGCGGTATAGATATTTGCATGTTTATACAGATGGTGGTGTAGATATTTCCATGTTTATAGAGCTGGCAGTCTAGATATTTCCATGTTTATAGAGATAGTCGTGTAGTTATTTCCAAGTTTTTAGAGACAGCGTTGTAGATATTTCCATGTTTTTACAGATAGCGGTGAAGATATTTCCATGTTTATACAGATAGCGGTGTAGATATTTAAATGTTTATACAGATAGTGGTGTAGATATTTCCATGTTTATAGAGATAGTGGTGTAGATAATTCCAATTTTATACAGATAGCAGTGTAGATATTTCCAAGTTCATACAGATAGCGGTGTAGATATTTCCACGTTTATACAGATGGTGGTGTAGATATTTCCATGTTCATACAGAGGGCGCTGTAGATATTTCCATGTTTATAGAGATGGCGGTGTAGATATTTTCATGTTTACACAGATGGCGGTGTAGATATTTCCGTGTTTACACAGAAAGAGTTGTAGACATTTCCATGTTTACACAGATAGCGGTGTGGATATTTCCATGTTTATGCAGATAGCGGTGTAGATATTTCCATGTTTACACAGATAGCGGTGCGGATATTTCCATGTTTATACTGATAGTTGGGCAGATATTTCCATGTTTATACAGATAGCAGTGTAAATATTTCCATCTTAATACAGATGGCGGTGTAGATATCTCCATGTTCATACAGATGGCGGTGTAGATATTTCCACGTTCATACAGATGTCAGTGTAGATATTTCGAAGTTTATAGAGATAGCGCTGTAGTTATTTCCATACTATTAGAGAAATCTGAGTAGATATTTCCATGTATATGCAGATAGCTGTGTAGATATTTCCATGTTCATGCAGATAGCGGTGTAGATATTTCCATGTTCATCCAGATGCCGGTGTAGATATATCCATGTTCATACAGATGGCGGTGAAGATATTTCCATGTTGATGCAGATGGCAGTGTAGATATTTCCATGTTCATACAAATGGCGGTGTAGATATTTCCATGTTCATAGAGATGGCAGTGTAGATATTTCCATGTTCATACAAATGGCGGTGTAGATATTTCCATATTCATAGAGATGGCGGTGTAGATATTTCCATGTTTATACAGATAGCAGTGTAGTTATTTCCACGTTTATAGAGATAGCAGTGTAGATATTTCCATTGATATACAGATAGCTGTGTGGTTATTTGCATGTTCATACAGATAGCGGTGTAGATATTTCCATGTTCATAGAGATGGCGGTGTAGATATTTCCATGCTCATACAAATGGCGGTGTAGTTATTTCCATGTTCATAGAGATGGCGGTGTAGATATTTCCATGTTTATACAGATGGCAGTGTAGTTATTTCCATGGATATAGAGATAGCAGTGTAGATATTTCCATTGATATACAGATAGCTGTGTAGATATTTCCATGTTCATACAAATAGCTGTGTAGATATTTCCATGTTCATACAGATAGCGGTGTAGATATTTCCATGTTCATACAGATAGCGGTGTAGATATTTCCATGTTCATACAGATAGCGTTGTAGATATTTCCATGTTCATACAGATAGCGGTGTAGATTTTTCCATGTTCATAGAGGTGGCGGTGTAGATATTTCCATGTTTATGCAGATAGCGGTATAGATATTTGCATGTTTATACAGATGGTGGTGTAGATATTTCCATGTTTATAGAGACGGCAGTCTAGATATTTCCATGTTAATAGAGATAGTCGTGTAGTTATTTACAAGTTTATAGAGACAGCATTGTAGATATTTCCATGTTTATTCAGATAGCGGTGAAGATATTTCCATTTTTATACAGATAGCTGTGTAGATATTTCGAAGTTTATATTGATAGTGGTGTAGATATTTCCATGTTTATAGAGATAGTGGTGTAGATAATTCCAATTTTATACAGATAGCAGTGTAGATATTTCCAAGTTCATACAGATAGCGGTGTAGATAATTCCACGTTTATACAGGTGGCGGTGTAGATATTTCCATGTTCATACAGATGGCGGTGTAGATATTTCCATGTTTATAGAGATGGTGGTGTAGATATTTTCATGTTTACACAGATGGCGGTGTAGATATTTCCGTGTTTACACAGAAAGCGGTGTAGACATTTCCATGTTTACACAGATAGCGGTGTGGATATTTCCACGTTTATGCAGATAGCGGTGTAGATATTTCCATGTTTACACAGATAGCGGTGCGGATATTTCCATGTTTATACAGATAGTTCGGCAGATATTTCCATGTTTATACAGATAGCAGTGTAGATATTTCCATCTTAATACAGAAGTAGGTGTAGATATCTACATCTTCGTACAGATGGCGGTGTAGATATTTCCATGTTCATACAGATGGCAGTGTAGATATCTCGAAGTTTATAGAGATAGCGCTGTAGTTATTTCCATATTATTAGAGAAATCTGTGTAGATATTTCCATGTATATGCAGATAGCTGTGTAGATATTTCCATGTTCATGCAGATAGCGGTATAGATATTTCCATGTTCATCCAGATGCCGGTGTAGATATATCCATGTTCATACAGATGGCGGTGAAGATATTTCCATGTTCATGCAGATGGCAGTGTAGATATTTCCATGTTCATACAAATGGCGGTGTAGATATTTCCATGTTCATAGAGATGGCAGTGTAGATATTTCCATGTTCCTACAAATGGCGGTGTAGATATTTCCATATTCATAGAGATGGCGGTGTAGATATTTCCATGTTTATACAGATAGCAGTGTAGTTATTTCCATGGTTATAGAGATAGCAGTGTAGATATTTCCATTGATATACAGATAGCTGTGTAGATATTTGCATGTTCATACAGATAGCTGTGTAGATATTTCCATGTTCATACAGATAGCGGTGTAGATATTTCCATGTTCATACAGATAGCGGTGTAGATATTTCCATGTTCATACAGATAGCGGTGTAGATATTTCCATGTTCATAGAGGTGGCGGTGTAGATATTTCCATGTTTATGCAGATAGCGGTATAGATATTTGCATGTTTATACAGATGGTGTTGTAGATATTTCCATGTTTATAGATTTGGCAGTCTAGGTATTTCCATGTTTATAGAGATAGTCGTGTAGTTATTTCCAAGTTTATAGAGACAGCGTTGTAGATATTTCCATGTTTATACAGATAGCGGTGAAGTTATTACCATGTTTATACAGATAGCGGTGTAGATATTTCCATGTTTATATAGATAGCGGTGTAGATATTTCCATGTTTATAGAGATAGTGGTGTAGATAATTCCAATTTTATACAGATAGCAGTGTAGATATTTCCAAGTTCATGCAGATAGCGGTGTAGATATTTCCACGTTTATAGAGATGGCGGTGTAGATATTTCCATGTTCATAGAGATGGCGGTGTAGATATTTCCATGTTTATACAGATAGTAGTGTAGTTATTTCCATGTTTATAGAGATTGCAGTGTAGATATTTCCACTGATATACAGATAGTTGTGTAGATATTTGCATGTTGATACAGATAGCGGTGTAGATATTTCCATGTTGATACAGATAGCGGTGTAGATATTTCCATGTTAATACAGATAGCGGTGTTGATATTTCCATGTTCATACAGATAGCGGTGTAGATATTTCCATGTTCATACACTTAGCGGTGTAGATATTTCCATGTTCATAGAGATGGCGGTGTAGATATTTACATGTTCATACAGATGGCGGTGTAGATATTTCCAAGTTCGTACGGATGGCAGTGTAGATATTTCCATGTTCATACAGGTGGCGGTGTAGATATTTCCATGTTTATACAGATAGCCGTGTAGTTATTTCCATGTTTATAGAGATAGCAGTGTAGATATTTCCATTGATATACAGATAGCTGTATAGATATTTGCATGGTCATACAGATAGCGGTGTAGATATTTCCATGTTCATACAGATAGCGGTGTAGATAATTCCATGTTCATACAGATAGCGGTGTAGATATTTCCATGTTCATACAGTTAGCGGTGTAGATATTTCCATCTTCATACAGATGGCGGTGTAGATATTTACATGTTCATACAGATGGCGGTGTAAATATTTCCATGTTCGTACAGATGGCGGTGTAGATATTTCCATGTTCATAGAGATGGCAGTGTAGATATTTCCATGTTTATGCAGATAGCGGTATAGATATTTGCATGTTTATACAGATGGTGGTGTAGATATTTCCATGTTTATAGAGATGGCAGTCTAGATATTTCCATGTTTATAGAGATAGTCGTGTAGTTATTTCCAAGTTTTTAGAGACAGCGTTGTAGATATTTCCATGTTTATACAGATAGCGGTGAAGATATTTCCAGGTTCATACAGATAGCGGTGTAGATATTTAAATGTTTATACAGATAGCGGTGTAGATATTTCCATGTTTATAGAGATAGTGGTGTAGATAATTCCAATTTTATACAGATAGCAGTGTAGATATTTCCAAGTTCATACAGATAGCGGTGTAGATATTTCCACGTTTATACAGATGGTGGTGTAGATATTTCCATGTTCATACAGAGGGCGCTGTAGATATTTCCATGTTTATAGAGATGGCGGTGTAGATATTTTCATGTTTACACAGATGGCGGTGTAGATATTTCCGTGTTTACCCAGAAAGAGTTGTAGACATTTCCATGTTTACACAGATAGCGGTGTGGATATTTCCATGTTTATGCAGATAGCGGTGTAGATATTTCCATGTTTACACAGATAGCGGTGCGGATATTTCCATGTTTATACTGATAGTTGGGCAGATATTTCCATGTTTATACAGATAGCAGTGTAAATATTTCCATCTTAATACAGATGGCGGTGTAGATATCTCCATGTTCATACAGATGGCGGTGTAGATATTTCCACGTTCATACAGATGTCAGTGTAGATATTTCGAAGTTTATAGAGATAGCGCTGTAGTTATTTCCATACTATTAGAGAAATCTGAGTAGATATTTCCATGTATATGCAGATAGCTGTGTAGATATTTCCATGTTCATGCAGATAGCGGTGTAGATATTTCCATGTTCATCCAGATGCCGGTGTAGATATATCCATGTTCATACAGATGGCGGTGAAGATATTTCCATGTTGATGCAGATGGCAGTGTAGATATTTCCATGTTCATACAAATGGCGGTGTAGATATTTCCATGTTCATAGAGATGGCAGTGTAGATATTTCCATGTTCATACAAATGGCGGTGTAGATATTTCCATATTCATAGAGATGGCGGTGTAGATATTTCCATGTTTATACAGATAGCAGTGTAGTTATTTCCACGTTTATAGAGATAGCAGTGTAGATATTTCCATTGATATACAGATAGCTGTGTGGTTATTTGCATGTTCATACAGATAGCGGTGTAGATATTTCCATGTTCATAGAGATGGCGGTGTAGATATTTCCATGCTCATACAAATGGCGGTGAAGATATTTCCATGTTCATAGAGATGGCGGTGTAGATATTTCCATGTTTATACAGATGGCAGTGTAGTTATTTCCATGGTTATAGAGATAGCAGTGTAGATATTTCCATTGATATACAGATAGCTGTGTAGATATTTCCATGTTCATACAGATAGCGGTGTAGATATTTCCATGTTCATACAGATAGCATTTTAGATATTTCCATGTTCATACAGATAGCGGTGTAGATATTTCCATGTTCATAGAGGTGGCGGTGTAGATATTTCCATGTTTATGCAGATAGCGGTATAGATATTTGCATGTTTATACAGATGGTGGTGTAGATATTTCCATGTTTATAGAGACGGCAGTCTAGATATTTCCATGTTAATAGAGATAGTCGTGTAGTTATTTACAAGTTTATAGAGACAGCATTGTAGATATTTCCATGTTTATTCAGATAGCGGTGAAGATATTTCCATTTTTATACAGATAGCTGTGTAGATATTTCGAAGTTTATATAGATAGTGGTGTAGATATTTCAATGTTTATAGAGATAGTGGTGTAGATAATTCGAATTTTATACAGATAGCAGTGTAGATATTTCCAAGTTCATACAGATAGCGGTGTAGATAATTCCACGTTTATACAGATGGCGGTGTAGATATTTCCATGTTCATACAGATGGCGGTGTAGATATTTCCATGTTTATAGAGATGGCGGTGTAGATATTTTCATGTTTACACAGATGGCGGTGTAGATATTTCCGTGTTTACACAGAAAGCGGTGTAGACATTTCCATGTTTACACAGATAGCGGTGTGGATATTTCCATGTTTATGCAGATAGCGGTGTAGATATTTCCATGTTTACACAGATAGCGGTGCGGATATTTCCATGTTTATACAGATAGTTGGGCAGATATTTCCATGTTTATACTGATAGTAGTGTAGATATTTCCATCTTAATACAGATGTAGGTGTAGATATCTACATCTTCGTACAGATGGCGGTGTAGATATTTCCATGTTCATACAGATGACACTGTAGATATTTCGAAGTTTATTGAGATAGCGCTGTAGTTATTTCCATATTATTAGAGAAATCTGTGTAGATATTTCCATGTATATGCAGATAGCTGTGTAGATATTTCCATGTTCATGCAGATAGCGGTGTAGATATTTCCAGGTTCATCCAGATGCCGGTGTAGATATATCCATGTTCATACAGATGGCGGTGAAGATATTTCCATGTTCTTGCAGATGGCAGTGTAGATATTTCCATGTTCTTACAAATGGCGGTGTAGATATTTCCATGTTCATAGAGATGGCAGTGTAGATATTTCCATGTTCATACAAATGGCGGTGTAGATATTTCCATATTCATAGAGATGGCGGTGTAGATATGTCCATGTTTATACAGATAGCAGTGTAGTTATTTCCATGGTTATAGAGATAGCAGTGTAGATATTTCCATTGATATACAGATAGCTGTGTAGATATTTGCATGTTCATACAGATAGCTGTGTAGACATTTCCAAGTTCATACAGATAGCGGTGTAGATATTTCCATGTTCATACAGTTAGCGGTGTAGATATTTCCATGTTCATACAGATAGCGGTGTAGATATTTCCATGTTCATAGAGGTGGCGGTGTAGATATTTCCATGTTTATGCAGATAGCGGTATAGATATTTGCATGTTTATACAGATGGTGTTGTAGATATTTCCATGTTTATAGATATGGCAGTCTAGGTATTTCCATGTTTATTGAGATAGTGGTGTAGTTATTTCCAAGTTTATAGAGACAGCGTTGTAGATATTTCCATGTTTATACAGATAGCGGTGAAGATATTTCCATATTTATACAGATAGCGGTGTAGATATTTCCATGTTTATATAGATAGCGGTGTAGATATTTCCATGTTTATAGAGATAGTGGTGTAGATAATTCCAATTTTATACAGATAGCAGTGTTGATATTTCCAAGTTCATGCAGATAGCGGTGTAGATATTTCCACGTTTATAGAGATGGTGGTGTAGATATTTCCATGTTCATAGAGATGGCGGTGTAGATATTTCCATGTTTTTTCAGATAGTAGTGTAGTTATTTCCATGTTTATAGAGATAGCAGTGTAGATATTTCCACTGATATACAGATAGCTGTGTAGATATTTGCATGTTCATACAGATAGCGGTGTAGATATTTCCATGTTGATACAGATAGCGGTGTAGATATTTCCATGTTCATACAGATAGCGGTGTTGATATTTCCATGTTCATACAGATAGCGGTGTAGATATTTCCATGTTCATACACTTAGCGGTGTTGATATTTCCATGTTCATACAGATGGCGGTGTAGATATCTACATGTTCATACAGATGGCGGTGTAGATATTTCCATGTTCGTACGGATGGCAGTGTAGATATTTCCATGTTCATACAGGTGGCGGTGTAGATATTTCCATGTTTATACAGATAGCCGTGTAGTTATTTCCATGTTTATAGAGATAGCAGTGTAGATATATCCATTGATATACAGATAGCTGTGTAGATATTTGCATGGTCATACAGATAGCGGTGTAGATATTTCCATGTTCATACAGATAGCGGTTTAGATATTTCCATGTTCATACAGATAGCGTTGTAGATAATTCCATGTTCATACAGATAGCGGTGTAGATATTTCCATGTTCATACAGTTAGCGGTGTAGATATTTCCAGCTTCATACAGATGGCGGTGTAGATATTTACATGTTCATACAGATGGCGGTGTAAATATTTCCATGTTCGTACAGATGGCGGTGTAGATATTTCCATGTTCATAGAGATGGCGGTGTAGATATTTCCATGTTTATGCAGATAGCGGTATAGATATCTGCATGTTTATACAGATGGTGGTGTAGATATTTCCATGTTTATAGAGATGGCAGTCTAGATATTTCCATATTTATAGAGATAGTCGTGTAGTTATTTCCAAGTTTTTAGAGACAGCGTTGTAGATATTTCCATGTTTATACAGATAGCGGTGAAGATATTTCCATGTTTATACAGATAGCGGTGTAGATATTTCCATGTTTATACAGATAGCGGTGTAGATATTTCCTTGTTTATAGAGATAGTGGTGTAGATAATTCCAATTTTATACAGATAGCAGTGTGGATATTTCCAAGTTCATACAGGTAGCTGTGTAGATATTTCCACGTTTATAGAAATGGCGGTGTAGATATTTCCATGTTCATACAGATGGCGGTGTAGATATTTCCATGTTTATAGAGATGGCGGTGTAGATATTTACATGTTTACACAGATTGCGGTGTAGATATTTCCATGTTTACACTGATAGCGGTGTAGACATTTCCATGTTTACACAGATAGCGGTGTGGATATTTCCATGTTTATGCAGATAGCGGTGTAGATATTTCCATGTTTATACAGATAGCGGTGCGGTTATTTCCATGTTTATACAGATAGTGGTGCAGATATTTCCATGTTTATACAGATAGCGGTGTAGATATTTCCATCTTAATACAGATGGCGGTGTAGATATGTAAATGTTCGTACAGATGGCGGTGTAGTTATTTCCATGTTCATATAGATGGCGGTGTAGATATTTCGAAGTTTATAGAGAAAGCGCTGTAGTTATTTCCATATTTATAGAGAAATCTGTGTAGATATTTCCATGTATATGCAGATAGCTGTGTAGATATTTCCATGTTCAGGCAGATAGCGGTGTAGATATTTCCATGTTCATCCAGATGCCGGTGTAGATATATCAATGTTCATAGAGATAGCGGTGAATATATTTCCATGTTCATACAGATGGCGGTGTAGATATTTCCATGTTCATGCAAATGGCGGTGTAGATATTTCCATGTTCGTAGTGGTGGCGTTGTAGATATTTCCATGTTTATGCAGATAGCGGTATAGATATTTGCATGTTTATACAGATGGTGGTGTAGATATTTCCATGTTTATAGAGATGGCAGTCTAGATATTTGCATGTTTATAGAGATAGTCGTGTAGCTATTTCCAAGTTTATAGAGACAGCGTTGTAGATATTTACATGTTTATACAGATAGCGGTGAATATATTTCCATGTTTATACACATAGCGGTGTAGATATTTCCATGTTTATACAGATAGTGGTGTAGATATTTCCATGTTTATAGAGATAGAGGTGTAGATAATTCCAATTTTATACAGATACCAATGTAGATATTTCCAAGTTCATAAAGATAGCGGTGTAGATATTTCCAGGTTTATAGAGATGGCGGTGTAGATATTTCCATGTTCATACAGATGGCGGTGTAGATATTTCCATGTTTATACAGATGGCAATGTAGTTATTATTTCCATGGTTATAGAGATAGCAGTGTAGATATTTCCATTGATATACAGATTGCTGTGTAGATATTTGCCTGTTCATACAGATAGCTGTGTAGATATTTCCATGTTCATACAGATAGCGGTGTAGATATTTCCATGTTCATACAGATAGCGGTGTAGATATTTCCATGTTCATACAGATAGCGGTTTAGATATTTCCATGTTCATACAGATAGCGTTGTAGATATTTCCATGTTCATACAGTTAGCGGTGTAGATATTTCCATCTTCATACAGATGGCGGTGTAGATATTTACATGTTTATAGAGATGGCATTATAGATATTTCCATGTTTACACAGATAGCGGTGTGGATATTTCCATGTTTATGCAGATAGCGGTGTAGATATTTCCATGTTCATACAGATAGCGGTGCGGTTATTTCCATGTTTATACAGATAGTGGTGCAGATATTTCCATGTTTATACAGATAGCGGTGTAGATATTTCCATCTTAATACAGGTGGCGGTGTAGATATGTAAATGTTCGTACAGATGGCGGTGTAGATATTTCCATGTTCATACAGATGGTGGTGTAGATATTTCGAAGTGTATAGAGAAAGCGCTGTAGTTATTTCCATATTTATAGAGAAATCTGTGTAGATATTTCCATGTATATGCAGATAGCTGTGTAGATATTTCCATGTTCAGGCAGATAGCGGTGTAGATATTTCCATGTTCATCCAGATGCCGGTGTAGATATATCCATGTTCATACAGATAGCGGTGAATATATTTCCATGTTCATACAGATGGCGGTGTAGATATTTCCATGTTCATACAAATGGCGGTGTAGATATTTCCATGTTCGTAGAGGTGGCGTTGTAGATATTTCCATGTTTATGCAGATAGCGGTATAGATATTTGCATGTTTATACAGATGGTGGTGTAGATATTTCCATGTTTATAGAGATGGCAGTCTAGATATTTCCATGTTTATAGAGATAGTCGTGTAGTTATTTCCAAGTTTATAGAGACAGCGTTGTAGATATTTACATGTTTATACAGATAGCGGTGAAGATATTTCCATGTTTATACAGATAGCGGTGTAGATATTTCCATGTTTATATAGATAGCAGTGAAGATATTTCCATGTTTATAGAGATAGTGGTGTAGATAATTCCAATTTTATACAGATAGCACTGTAGATATTTCCAAGTTCATACAGATAGCGGTGTAGATATTTCCACGTTTATAGAGATGGCGGTGTAGATATTTCCATGTTCATACAGATGGCGGTGTAGATATATCCATTTTTATAGATATGGCGGTGCAGATATTTTCATGTTTACACAAATGGCGGTGTAGATATTTCCATGTTTACACTGATAGCGGTGTAGACATTTCCATGTTTACACAGATTGCGTTGTTTATATTTTCATGTTTATGCAGATAGCGGTGTAGATATTTCCATGTTTATACAGATAGCGGTGCGGTTATTTCCATGTTTATACTGATAGTGATGCAGATATTTCCATGTTTATACAGATAGCGGTGTAGATATTTCCATCTTAATACAGATGGCGGTGTAGATATGTAAATGTTCGTACAGATGGCGGTGTAGATATTTCCATGTTCATATAGATGGCGGTGTAGATATTTCGAAGTTTATAGAGATAGCGCTGTAGTTAATTCTATATTTATAGAGAAATCTGTGTAGATATTTCCATGTATATGCAGATAGCTGTGTAGATATTTCTATGTTCATGCAGATAGCGGTGTAGATATTTCCATGTTCATCCAGATGCCGGTGTAGATATATCCATGTTCATACAGATAGCGGTGAATATATTTCCATGTTCATACAGATGGCGGTGTACATATTTCCATGTTCATACAAATGGCGGTGTAGATATTTCCATGTTGATAGAGATGGCGGTGTAGATATTTCCATGTTCATACAAATGGCGGTGTAGATATTTCCATGTTCATAGAGATGGCGGTGTAGATATTTCCATGTTTATACAGATAGTAGTGTAGTTATTTCCATGTTTATAGAGATAGCAGTGTAGATATTTCCACTTATATAGAGATAGCTGTGTAGATATTTGCATGTTCATACAGATAGCGGTGTAGATATTTCCATGTTCATACAGATAGCGGTGTAGATATTTCCATGTTCATACAGATAGCGGTGAAGATATTTCCATGTTCATACAGTTAGCGGTGTAGATATTTCCATGTTCATACAGATGGCGGTGTAGATATTTCCATGTTCATACAGATAGCGGTGTAGATATTTCCATGTTCATAGAGATGGCGGTGTGGATATTTCTACGTTTAAGCAGATAGCGGTATAGATATTTCCATGTTTATACAGATGGTGGTGTAGATATTTCCATGTTTATAGAGATGGCGGTCTAGATATTTCCATGTTTATAGAGATAGTGGTGTAGTTATTTCCAAGTTTATAGAGACAGCGTTGTAGATATTTCCATGTTTATCCAGATAGCGGTGAAGATATTTCCATGTCCATACAGATAGCGGTGTAGATATTTAAATGTTTATACAGATAGCGTTGTAGATATTTCCATGTTTATAGAGATAGTGGTGTAGATAATTCCAATTTTATACAGATAGCAGTGTAGATATTTCCATGTTCATACAGATGGTGGAGTAGATATTTACATGTTCATACAGATGGCGGTGTAGATATTTCCATGTTCGTACAGATGGCGGTGTTGGTATTTCCATGTTCACAGAGATGGCGGTGTAGTTATTTCTATGTTAATGCAGATAGCGGTATAGATATTTCCATGTTTATACAGATGGTGGTGTAGATAATTCCTATTTTATACAGATAGCAGTGTAGATATTTCCAAGTTCATACAGATAGCTGTGTAGATATTTCCACGTTTATACAGATGGCTGGGTATATATTTCCATGTACATACAGATGGCGCTGTAGATATTTCCATGTATATAGAGATGGCGGTGTAGATATTTTCATGTTTTCACAGAAGGCGGTGTAGATATTTCCATGTTTACACAGAAAGCGGTTTAGACATTTCCATGTTTATAGAGATGGCGGAGTAGATATTTTCATGTTTACACAGATGGCGGTGTAGATATTTCCATGTTTACACAGAAAGCGGTGTAGACATTTCCATGTTTACACAGACAGCGGTGTGGATATTTCCATGTTTATGCAGATACCGGTGTAGATATTTCCATGTTTATACAGATAGAGGTGCAGATATTTCCATGTTTATACAGATATTTGGGCAGATATTTCCATGTTTATACAGATAGCGGTGTATATATTTCCAACTTAATACAGATGTCGGTGTAGATATCTCCATGTTCGTACAGATGGCGGTGTAGATATTTCCATGTTCATACAGATGGCAGGGTAGATATTTCGAAGTTTATAGAGATAGCGCTGGAGATATTTCCATATTTATAGAGAAATCTGTGTAGATATTTCCATGTATATGCAGATAGCTCTGTAGATATTTCCATGTTCATGCAGATAGCGGTGCAGATATTTCCATGTTCATCCAGATGCCGGTGTAGATATATCCATGTCCATACAGATGGCGGTGAAAATATTTCCATGTTCATACAGATGGCGGTGTAGATATTTCCATGTTCATACAAATGGCGGTGTAGATATTTCCATGTTCACAGAGATGGCGGTGTAGATATTTCCACGTTCATACAAATGGCGGTGTAGATATTTCCATGTTCATAGAGATGGCAGTGTAGATATTTCCATGTTTATACAGATAGCAGTGTACTTATTTCTATGTTTATAGAGATAGCAGTGGAGATATTTCCATTGATATACAGATAGCTGTGTAGATATTTGCATGTTCATACAGATAGCGGTGTGGATATTTCCATGTTCATACAGATAGCGGTGTAGATATTTCCATGTTAATACAGATAGCGGTGTAGTTATTTCCATGTTCATACAGATAACGGTGTAGATATTTCCATGTTCATACAGTTAGCGGTGTAGATATTTCCATGTTCAGAAGGATGGCGGTGTAGATATTTCCATGTTCATACAGATGGCGGTGTAGATATTTCCATGTTCGTACAGATGGCGGTGTAGATATTTCCATGTTCATACAGGTGGCGGTGTAGATATTTCCATGTTTTTAGAGATAGCAGTGTAGTTATTTCCATGTTTATAGAGATAGCAGTGTAGATATTTCTGTTGATATACCGAGAGCTTTGTAGATATTTGCATGTTCATACAGATTGCGGTGTAGATATTTCCATGTTCATACACATAGCGGTGTAGATATTTCCATGTTCATACAGATAACGGTGTAGATATTTTCATGTTCATACAGATAGCGGTGTAGATATTTCCATGTTCATACAGTTAGCGGAGTAGATGTTTCCATGTTCATACAGATGGCGGTGTAGATATTTCCATGTTCGTACAGATGGCGGTGTAGATATTTCCATGTCCATAGAGATGGTCGCGTAGATATTTCCATGTTTATGCAGATAGCGGTATAGATATTTCCATGGTTATACAGATGGTGGTGTAGATATTTCCATGTTTATAGAGATGGCGGTCTAGATATTTCCATGTTTATAGAGATAGTGGTGTAGTTATTTCCAAGTTTATAGAGATGGTGTTGTAGATATTTCCATGTTTATACAGATAGCGGTGAAGATATTTCCATGTTTATACAGATAGCGGTGTATATATTTCCATCTTAATAGAGATGTCGGTGTAGATATCTCCATGATCGTACAGATGGCGGTGTAGATATTTCCATGTTCATACAGATGGCAGTGTAGATATTTCGAAGTTTATAGAGATAGCGCTGTAGTTATTTCCATATTTATAGAGAAATCTGTGTAGATATTTCCATGTATATGCAGATAGCTTTGTAGATATTTCCATGTTCATACAAAAGGCGGTGTAGATATTTCCATGTTCATAGAGATGGCGGTGTAGATATTTCCATGTTTATACAGATAGCATTGTAGTTATTTCCATGTTTATAGAGATAGCAGTGTAGATATTTCCATTGATATACAGATAGCTGTGTAGATATTTGCATGTTCATACAGATAGCGGTGTAGATATTTCCATGTTCATACAGATAGCGGTGTAGATATTTCCATGTTCATACAGATAG
This sequence comes from Gorilla gorilla gorilla, assembly GCF_029281585.2. NCBI lineage: Eukaryota > Metazoa > Chordata > Mammalia > Primates > Hominidae > Gorilla > Gorilla gorilla. The sequence goes on along the minus strand of NC_073239.2, from coordinate 744,895 downwards.
CGGTGTAGTTATTTCCATGTTCATACAGTTAGCGGTGTAGATATTTCCATGTTCATACGGATGGCGGTGTAGATATTTCCATGTTCATACAGATGGCGGTGTAGATATTTCCATGTTCGTACAGATGGCGGTGTAGATATTTCCATGTTCGTACAGGTGGCGGTGTAGATATTTCCATGTTTATACAGAAAGCGGTGTAGATGTTTCCATGTTTACAAAGATAGTGGTGTAGACTTTTCCATGTTTACACAGATAGCGTAGATATTTACACGTTTATAGAGATAGCGGTGTAGCTATTTCCATGTTTACACAGGTAGCGGTGAAGATATTTCCATGTTTACACACATAGCGGTGTGGAAATTTCCATGATTATACAGATAGCGGTGCAGATATTTCCATGTTTACGCAGATATCGGTGCAGATATTTCCATGTTTATAATGATAGCGGTGTAGATATTTCCATGTTTATACAGGTAGCGGTGTAGATAATTCCAAGTTTATACAGATTGCGGTGTAGATATTTCCATGTTTATACAGATAGCGGTGTAGATATTTCCATCTTAATACAGTTGGCGGTGTAGTTATTTCCATGTTCCTACAGATGGTGGTGTAGATATTTCCATGTTCGTACAGATGGCGGTGTAGATGTTTCCAAGATTATAGAGATAGCGGTGTAGTTATTTCCATGTTTATAGAGAATGCTCTGTAGATATTTCCATGTATATGCAGATAGCTGTGTAGTTATTTCCATGTTCATACAGACAGCGGTGTAGATATTTCCCTGTTCCTCCAGATGGTGGTGCAGATATATCCATGTTCATACAGATGGCGGTGAAGGTACTACCATGTTCATACAGATGGCGGTGTATATATTTCCATGTTCATAGAGATGGCGGTGAAGATATTTCCTAGTTCATATAGATGGCAGTGTAGATATTAACTTGTTCATACGGATGGCAGTGTAGATATTTCTATGTTCATACAGGTGGAGGTGTAGATATTTCCATGTTGATAGAGATGGTGGTGTAGATATTTCCATGTTTAAACAGAGGTCGGTTTAGATATTTCCATGTTTACACAAATAGCGGTGTAGATATTTCCATGTTGGTACACATAGCGGTGTAGATATTTCCAAGTTTATACAGATAGCGGTGTAGATATTTCCATGTTTATAGAGATAGCGATGTAGACATTTCCATGTTTATGCAGATAGCGGTATAGATATTTCCATGTTTATACAGATGGTGGTGTAGATATTTCCATGTTTATAGAGATGGCGGTCTAGATATTTCCATGTTTATAGAGATAGTGGTGTAGTTATTTCCAAGGTTATACAGATAGCGTTGTAGATATTTCCATGTTTATACAGACAGCGGTGAAGATATTTCCATGTTTATACGAATAGCGGGGTAGATATTTCCACGTTTATACAGATAGCGGTGTAGATATTTACATGTTTATAGAGACGGCTGCCTAAATATTTTCTTGTTTTAACGTATAGCGGTGTAGATATTTCCTTGTTTATGGAGAAAGCGGTGTAGATAATTCCAATTTTATACCGATAGCAGTGTAGATATATCCATGTTCATGGAGATAGCGGTGTAGACATTTCCAAGTTTATACAGATAGTGGTGTAGGTATTTCCATGTTTATACAGATAGCGGTGTAGATACTTCCATCTCAATACAGATGGCGGTGTAGATATTTCCATGTTTCTACAGATGGTGGTGTAGATATTTCCAAGTTTATAGTGATAGCGGTGTAGATATTTTCATGTTTATGGAGAAAGTTGTGTAGATATTTGCATGTATATGCAGATAGCGGTGTAGATATTTACATGTTCATCAACATGGCGGTGTAGATACATCGGTGTTCATACAGATGGCGGTGAAGATATTTCCATGTTCATATATATGGCAGTGTAGATATTTCCATGTTCATACAAATGGCGGTGTAGATATTTCCATGTTCAAAGAGATGGCGGTCTAGATATTTCCATGTTTACAGAGATAGTGTTGTAGTTATTTCCAAGTTTATACAGATAGCGGTGTAGATATTTCCATGTTTATACAGATAGAGGTGTAGATATTTCCATGTTTATACAGATAGCGGTGTAGATATTTACATGTTTATAGAGATGGCTGTCTAGATATTTTCTTGTTTATACAGAGAGCGGTGTAGATATTTCCATGTTTATTGAGATAGCGGTGTAGTTATTTCCAATTTTATACAGATAGTAGTGTAGATATTTCCATGTTCATACAGGTAGAGGTGTAGATATTTCCACGTTTATAGAGATGGCAGTGTAGATATTTCCATGTTCATACAGATGGCGTTGTACATATTTCCATGTTTATAGAAATGGAGTTGCAGATATTTCCATGTTTATACAGATGGTGGTGTAGATATTTCCACGTTTATACAGATAGCGGTGTAGATATTTCCATGTTTACACCGATAGCGGTGTGGATATCTCCATGTGTATACAGATAGCTGTGTAGATATTTCCATGTTTATACAGATAGCGGTGCAGATATTTCCATCTTAATACTGATGGCGGTGTAGATATTTTCATGTTCCCACAGATGGCGGTGTAGATTTTTCCATGTTCATACGGATGGCGGTGTATATATTTCGATGTTCATACAGATAGCGATGTAGATATTTCCATGTTCATACAGATGGCGGTGTAGATATTTCCGTGTTCATCCAGATGGCGGTGAAGTTATTTCCATGTTTATACAGATAGCGGAGTAGATATTTCCATGTTTATAGAGATGGCAGTGTAGATATTTTCATGTTTATAGAGACAGTGGTGTAGTTGTTTCCAAGTTTATAGAGACAGCGTTGTAGATATTTCCATGTTTATACAGATAGCGGTGTAGATATTTACATGTTTATAGAGATGGCGGTCTAGATATTTTCTTGTTTATACAGATAGCGGTGTAGATATTTCCATGTTTATTGAGATAGCGGTGTAGTTATTTCAAATTTTATACAGATAGTAGTGTAGATATTTCCATGTTCATACAGGTAGTGGTGTAGATATTTCCACGTTTATAGAGATGGCAGTGTAGATATTTCCATGTTCATACAGATGGCGTTGTACATATTTCCATGTTTATAGAGATGGAGGTGCAGTTATTTCCATGTTTATACAGATGGTGGTGTAGATATTTCCACGTTTATACAGATAGCGATGTAGATATTTCCATGTTTACACCGATAGCGGTATGGATATCTCCATGTGTATACAGATAGCTGTGTAAATATTTCCATGTTTATACAGATAGCTGTGCAGATATTTCCATCTTAATACAGATGGCGGTGTAGCTATTTCCATGTTCCCACAGATGGCGGTGTAGATTTTTCCATGTTCATATGGATGGCGGTGTACATATTTCGATGTTCATACAGATAGCGATGTAGATATTTCCATGTTCATACAGATGGCGGTGTAGATATTTCCATGTTCATCCACGTGGCGGTGAAGATATTTCCGTGTTCATACAGATGGCGGTGAAGGTATTTCCATGTTTATACAGATAGCGGTGTAGATATTTCCATGTTTATAGAGATGGCGGTCTAGATTTTTTTCATGTTTATAGAGATAGTGGTGTAGTTGTTTCCAAGTTTATAGAGACAGCGTTGTAGATATTTCCATGTTTATACAGATAGCGGTGAAGATTTTTCCATGTTTATACAGATAGCGGTGTAGATATTTCCATGTTTATACAGATAGCAGTGTAGATATTTCCATGTTTATACAGATATTGGTGTAGATAATTCCAATTTTATACAGATAGCAGGGTAGATATTTCCAAGTTCCTACAGATAGCGGTGTAGATATTTCCACTTTTATAGGGATGGCGGTGTAGATATTTCCATGTTCATACAGATGGCGGTGTAGATATTTCCATGTTTATAGAGATTTTGGTGTAGATATTTTCATGTTTACACAGATGGCCGTGTAGACATTTCCATGTTTACACAGTTAGCGGTGTGGATATTTCCATGTTTATGCAGAAATCGGTGTAGATATTTCCATGTTTATACAGATAGCGGCGAGGATATTTCCATGTTTATACAGATAGTGGTGCAGATATTTCCATGTATATACAGATAGCCGTGTAGATTTTCCATCTTAATACAGATGGCGGCATAGATATGTCCATGTTCGTACAGATGGCGGTGTAGATATTTCCATGTTCATACAGTTGGCGGTGTAGATATTTGGAAGTTTATAGAGATAGCGCTGTAGTTATTTCCATGTTTATAAAGAAATCTGTGTAGATATTTCCATGTATATGCAGATAGCTGTGTAGATATTTCCATGTTCATGCAGATAGCAGTGTAGAAGTTTCCATGTTCATCCAGATGCCGGTGAAGATATATCCATGTTCATACAGATGGCGGTGAAGATATTTCCATGTTCATACAGATGGCGGTGTAGATATTTCCATGTTCATACCAATGGCGGTGTAGATATTTCCATGTTCATAGAGATGGCGGTGTATGTATTTCCATGTTTATACAGATAGCAGTGTAGTTATTTCCATGTTTATAGAGATAGCAGTGTAGATATTTCCATCTTTATGCAGATAGCGGTATAGATATTTCCATGTTTATACAGATGGTGGTGTAGATATTTCCATTTTATAGAGATGGCGGTCTAGATATTTCTATGTTTTAGAGATAGTGGTGTAGTTATTTCCAAGTTTATAGAGACAGCGTTGTAGATATTTCCATGTTTATACAGATAGTGGTGAAGATATTTCCATGTTTATACTGAGAGCAGTGTAGATATTTCCATGTTTATACAGATAGCGGTGTAGATATCTCCATGTTTGTAGAGATAGTGGTGTAGATAATTCCAATTTTATACAGATAGCAGTGTAGATATTTCCAAGTTCATACAGATAGCGGTGTGGATATTTCCACGTTTATAGAGATGGCGGTGTAGGTATGTCCATGTTCATACAGATGGCGGTGTAGATATTTCCATGTTTATATAGATGGTGGTGTAGATATTTTCATGGTTTCACAGATGGCGGTGTAGGTATTTCCATGTTTACACAGATAGCGGTGTAGACATTTCCATGTTCATACAGATAGCGGTGCAGATATTTCCATGTTCATACAGACAGTGGTGTAGATATTTCCATGTTCATACAGATAGCGGTGTACATATTTCCATGTTCATACAGATAGCCGTGTAGATATTTCCATGTTCATACAGATAGCGGTGTAGATATTTCCATGTTTATACAGGTAGCGGTGTAGATAATTCCAAGTTTATACAGATAGCGGTGTAGATATTTCCATGTTTATACAGATAGCGGTGTAGATATTTCCATCTTAATAGAGATGGCGGTGTAGATATTTCCATGTTCCTACAGATGGCGGTGTAGATATTTCCATGTTCATACAGATGGCGGTGTAGATATTTCCATGTTTATACAGAGGGCGGTTTAGATATTTCCATGTTTAGAGAGATAGCGGTGTAGATATTTCCATGTTGATACACATAGCGGTGTAGAGATTTCAGAGTTTATATAGATAGCTGTGTAGATATTTCCATGTTCATACGGATGTTGGTGTAGATATTTACATGTTCATACAGACGGCGATGTAGATATTTCCATGTTCGTACAGATGGCGGTGTAGATATTTCCAGGTTCATACAGGTGGCGGTGTAGATATTTCCATGTTTTTACAGATAGCAGTGCAGTTATTTCCATGTTTATAGAGATAGCAGTGTAGATATTTCCGTTGATATACAGATAGCTTTGTAGATATTTGCATGTTCATACAGATAGCGGTGTAGATATTTCCATGTTCATAGAGATAGCGGTGTAGATATTTCCATGTTCATACACATAGCGGTGTAGATATTTCCATGTTCATACAGATAACGGTGTAGATATTTCCATGTTCATATAGATAGCGGTGTAGATACTTCCATGTTCATACAGTTAGCGGTGTAGATGTTTCCATGTTCATACAGATGGCGGTGTAGATATTTACATGTTCATAGAGATGGCGGTGTAGATATTTCCATGTCCGTACAGATGGCGGTGTAGATATTTCCATGTTCATAGAGATGGTGGCGTAGATATTTCCATGTTTATGCAGATAGCGGTATAGATATTTCCATGTTTATACAGATGGTGGTGTAGATATTTCCATGATTTTAGAGATGGCGGTCTAGATATTTCCATGTTTATAGAGATAGTGGTGTAGTTATTTCCAAGTTTATAGATATGGTGTTGTAGATATTTCCATGTTTATACAGATAGCGGTGAAGATATTTCCATGTTTATACAGATAGCGGTGTATGTATTTCCATCTTAATAGAGATGTCTGTGTAGATATCTCCATGATCGTACAGATGACGGTGTAGATATTTCCATGTTCATACAGATGGCAGTGTAGATATTTCGAAGTTTATAGAGATAGCGCTGTAGTTATTTCCATATTTATAGAGAAATCTGTGTAGATATTTCCATGTATATGCAGATAGCTTTGTAGATATTTCCATGTTCATACAAAAGGCGGTGTAGATATTTCCATGTTCATAGAGATGGCGGTGTAGATATTTCCATGTTTATACAGATAGCATTGTAGTTATTTCCATGTTTATAGAGATAGCAGTGTAGATATTTCCATTGATATACAGATAGCTGTGTAGATATTTGCATGTTCATACAGATAGCGGTGTAGATATTTCCATGTTCATACAGATAGCGGTGTAGATATTTCCATGTTCATACAGATAGCGGTGTAGTTATTTCCATGTTCATACAGATAACGGTGTAGATATTTCCATGTTCATACAGTTAGCGGTGTAGATATTTCAATGTTCATACGGATGGCGGTGTAGATATTTCCATGTTCATACAGATGGCGGTGTAGATATTTCCATGTTCGTACAGATGGCGGTGTAGATATTTCCATGTTCGTACAGGTGGCGGTGTAGATATTTCCATGTTTATACAGAAAGCGGTGTAGATGTTTCCATGTTTACAAAGATAGTGGTGTAGACTTTTCCATGTTTACACAGATAGCGTAGATATTTACACGTTTATAGAGATAGCGGTGTAGCTATTTCCATGTTTACACAGGTAGCGGTGAAGATATTTCCATGTTTACACACATAGCGGTGTGGAAATTTCCATGATTATACAGATAGCGGTGCAGATATTTCCATGTTTACGCAGATATCGGTGCAGATATTTCCATGTTTATAACGATAGCGGTGTAGATATTTCCATGTTTATACAGGTAGCGGTGTAGATAATTCCAAGTTTATACAGATTGCGGTGTAGATATTTCCATGTTTATACAGATAGCGGTGTAGATATTTCCATCTTAATACAGTTGGCGGTGTAGTTATTTCCATGTTCCTACAGATGGTGGTGTAGATATTTCCATGTTCGTACAGATGGCGGTGTAGATGTTTCCAAGATTATAGAGATAGCGGTGTAGTTATTTCCATGTTTATAGAGAATGCTCTGTAGATATTTCCATGTATATGCAGATAGCTGTGTAGTTATTTCCATGTTCATACAGACAGCGGTGTAGATATTTCCCTGTTCATCCAGATGGTGGTGCAGATATATCCATGTTCATACAGATGGCGGTGAAGGTACTACCATGTTCATACAGATGGCGGTGTATATATTTCCATGTTCATAGAGATGGCGGTGAAGATATTTCCTAGTTCATATAGATGGCAGTGTAGATATTAACTTGTTCATACGGATGGCAGTGTAGATATTTCTATGTTCATACAGGTGGAGGTGTAGATATTTCCATGTTGATAGAGATGGTGGTGTAGATATTTCCATGTTTAAACAGAGGTCGGTTTAGATATTTCCATGTTTACACAAATAGCGGTGTAGATATTTCCATGTTGGTACACATAGCGGTGTAGATATTTCCAAGTTTATACAGATAGCGGTGTAGATATTTCCATGTTTATAGAGATAGCGATGTAGACATTTCCATCTTTATGCAGATAGCGGTATAGATATTTCCATGTTTATACAGATGGTGGTGTAGATATTTCCATGTTTATAGAGATGGCGGTCTAGATATTTCCATGTTTATAGAGATAGTGGTGTAGTTATTTCCAAGGTTATACAGATAGCGTTGTAGATATTTCCATGTTTATACAGACAGCGGTGAAGATATTTCCATGTTTATACGAATAGCGGGGTAGATATTTCCACGTTTATACAGATAGCGGTGTAGATATTTACATGTTTATAGAGACGGCGGCCTAAATATTTTCTTGTTTTAACGTATAGCGGTGTAGATATTTCCTTGTTTATGGAGAAAGCGGTGTAGATAATTCCAATTTTATACCGATAGCAGTGTAGATATATCCATGTTCATAGAGATAGCGGTGTAGACATTTCCAAGTTTATACAGATAGTGGTGTAGGTATTTCCATGTTTATACAGATAGCGGTGTAGATACTTCCATCTCAATACAGATGGCGGTGTAGATATTTCCATGTTTCTACAGATGGTGGTGTAGATATTTCCAAGTTTATAGTGATAGCGGTGTAGATATTTTCATGTTTATGGAGAAAGTTGTGTAGATATTTGCATGTATATGCAGATAGCGGTGTAGATATTTACATGTTCATCAACATGGCGGTGTAGATACATCCGTGTTCATACAGATGGCGGTGAAGATATTTCCATGTTCATATATATGGCAGTGTAGATATTTCCATGTTCATACAAATGGCGGTGTAGATATTTCCATGTTCAAAGAGATGGCGGTCTAGATATTTCCATGTTTACAGAGATAGTGTTGTAGTTATTTCCAAGTTTATACAGATAGCGGTGTAGATATTTCCATGTTTATACAGATAGAGGTGTAGATATTTCCATGTTTATACAGATAGCAGTGTAGATATTTACATGTTTATAGAGATGGCTGTCTAGATATTTTCTTGTTTATACAGAGAGCGGTGTAGATATTTCCATGTTTATTGAGATAGCGGTGTAGTTATTTCCAATTTTATACAGATAGTAGTGTAGATATTTCCATGTTCATACAGGTAGAGGTGTAGATATTTCCACGTTTATAGAGATGGCAGTGTAGATATTTCCATGTTCATACAGATGGCGTTGTACATATTTCCATGTTTATAGAAATGGAGTTGCAGATATTTCCATGTTTATACAGATGGTGGTGTAGATATTTCCACGTTTATACAGATAGCGGTGTAGATATTTCCATGTTTACACCGATAGCGGTGTGGATATCTCCATGTGTATACAGATAGCTGTGTAGATATTTCCATGTTTATACAGATAGCGGTGCAGATATTTCCATCTTAATACTGATGGCGGTGTAGATATTTTCATGTTCCCACAGATGGCGGTGTAGATTTTTCCATGTTCATACGGATGGCGGTGTATATATTTCGATGTTCATAGAGATAGCGATGTAGATATTTCCATGTTCATACAGATGGCGGTGTAGATATTTCCATGTTCATCCAGATGGCGGTGAAGATATTTCCGTGTTCATACAGATGGCGGTGAAGTTATTTCCATGTTTATACAGATAGCGGAGTAGATATTTCCATGTTTATAGAGATGGCAGTGTAGATATTTTCATGTTTATAGAGACAGTGGTGTAGTTGTTTCCAAGTTTATAGAGACAGCGTTGTAGATATTTCCATGTTTATACAGATAGCGGTGTAGATATTTACATGTTTATAGAGATGGCGGTCTAGATATTTTCTTGTTTATACAGATAGCGGTGTAGATATTTCCATGTTTATTGAGATAGCGGTGTAGTTATTTCAAATTTTATACAGATAGTAGTGTAGATATTTCCATGTTCATACAGGTAGTGGTGTAGATATTTCCACGTTTATAGAGATGGCAGTGTAGATATTTCCAAGTTCATACAGATGGCGTTGTACATATTTCCATGTTTATAGAGATGGAGGTGCAGTTATTTCCATGTTTATACAGATGGTGGTGTAGATATTTCCACGTTTATACAGATAGCGATGTAGATATTTCCATGTTTACACCGATAGCGGTATGGATATCTCCATGTGTATACAGATAGCTGTGTAAATATTTCCATGTTTATACAGATAGCTGTGCAGATATTTCCATCTTAATACAGATGGCGGTGTAGCTATTTCCATGTTCCCACAGATGGCGGTGTAGATTTTTCCACGTTCATATGGATGGCGGTGTACATATTTCGATGTTCATACAGATAGCGATGTAGATATTTCCATGTTCATACAGATGGCGGTGTAGATATTTCCATGTTCATCCACGTGGCGGTGAAGATATTTCCGTGTTCATACAGATGGCGGTGAAGGTATTTCCATGTTTATACAGATAGCGGTGTAGATATTTCCATGTTTATAGAGATGGCGGTCTAGATTTTTTTCATGTTTATAGAGATAGTGTTGTAGTTGTTTCCAAGTTTATAGAGACAGCGTTGTAGATATTTCCATGTTTATACAGATAGCGGTGAAGATTTTTCCATGTTTATACAGATAGCGGTGTAGATATTTCCATGTTTATACAGATAGCAGTGTAGATATTTCCATGTTTATACAGATATTGGTGTAGATAATTCCAATTTTATACAGATAGCAGGGTAGATATTTCCAAGTTCCTACAGATAGCGGTGTAGATATTTCCACTTTTATAGGGATGGCGGTGTAGATATTTCCATGTTCATACAGATGGCGGTGTAGATATTTCCATGTTTATAGAGATTTTGGTGTAGATATTTTCATGTTTACACAGATGGCCGTGTAGACATTTCCATGTTTACACAGTTAGCGGTGTGGATATTTCCATGTTTATGCAGAAATCGGTGTAGATATTTCCATGTTTATACAGATAGCGGCGAGGATATTTCCATGTTTATACAGATAGTGGTGCAGATATTTCCATGTATATACAGATAGCCGTGTAGATTTTCCATCTTAATACAGATGGCGGCATAGATATGTCCATGTTCGTACAGATGGCGGTGTAGATATTTCCATGTTCATACAGTTGGCGGTGTAGATATTTGGAAGTTTATAGAGATAGCGCTGTAGTTATTTCCATGTTTATAAAGAAATCTGTGTAGATATTTCCATGTATATGCAGATAGCTGTGTAGATATTTCCATGTTCATGCAGATAACAGTGTAGAAGTTTCCATGTTCATCCAGATGCCGGTGAAGATATATCCATGTTCATACAGATGGCGGTGAAGATATTTCCATGTTCATACAGATGGCGGTGTAGATATTTCCATGTTCATACCAATGGCTGTGTAGATATTTCCATGTTCATAGAGATGGCGGTGTATGTATTTCCATGTTTATACAGATAGCAGTGTAGTTATTTCCATGTTTATAGAGATAGCAGTGTAGATATTTCCATCTTTATGCAGATAGCGGTATAGATATTTCCATGTTTATACAGATGGTGGTGTAGATATTTCCATTTTATAGAGATGGCGGTCTAGATATTTCTATGTTTTAGAGATAGTGGTGTAGTTATTTCCAAGTTTATAGAGACAGCGTTGTAGATATTTCCATGTTTATACAGATAGTGGTGAAGATATTTCCATGTTTATACTGAGAGCAGTGTAGATATTTCCATGTTTATACAGATAGCGGTGTAGATATCTCCATGTTTGTAGAGATAGTGGTGTAGATAATTCCAATTTTATACAGATAGCAGTGTAGATATTTCCAAGTTCATACAGAAAGCGGTGTGGATATTTCCACGTTTATAGAGATGGCGGTGTAGGTATGTCCATGTTCATACAGATGGCGGTGTAGATATTTCCATGTTTATATAGATGGTGGTGTAGATATTTTCATGGTTTCACAGATGGCGGTGTAGGTATTTCCATGTTTACACAGATAGCGGTGTAGACATTTCCATGTTCATACAGATAGCGGTGCAGATATTTCCATGTTCATACAGACAGTGGTGTAGATATTTCCATGTTCATACAGATAGCGGTGTACATATTTCCATGTTCATACAGATAGCCGTGTAGATATTTCCATGTTCATACAGATAGCGGTGTAGATATTTCCATGTTTATACAGGTAGCGGTGTAGATAATTCCAAGTTTATACAGATAGCGGTGTAGATATTTCCATGTTTATACAGATAGCGGTGTAGATATTTCCATCTTAATAGAGATGGCGGTGTAGATATTTCCATGTTCCTACAGATGGCGGTGTAGATATTTCCATGTTCATACAGATGGCGGTGTAGATTTTTCCATGTTTATACAGAGGGCGGTTTAGATATTTCCATGTTTAGAGAGATAGCGGTGTAGATATTTCCATGTTGATACACATAGCGGTGTAGAGATTTCAGAGTTTATATAGATAGCTGTGTAGATATTTCCATGTTCATACGGATGTTGGTGTAGATATTTACATGTTCATACAGACGGCGATGTAGATATTTCCATGTTCGTACAGATGGCGGTGTAGATATTTCCAGGTTCATACAGGTGGCGGTGTAGATATTTCCATGTTTTTACAGATAGCAATGCAGTTATTTCCATGTTTATAGAGATAGCAGTGTAGATATTTCCGTTGATATACAGATAGCTTTGTAGATATTTGCATGTTCATACAGATAGCGGTGTAGATATTTCCATGTTCATAGAGATAGCGGTGTAGATATTTCCATGTTCATACACATAGCGGTGTAGATATTTCCATGTTCATACAGATAACGGTGTAGATATTTCCATGTTCATATAGATAGCGGTGTAGATACTTCCATGTTCATACAGTTAGCGGTGTAGATATTTCCATGTTCATACAGATGGCAGTGTAGATATTTCCATGTTCATACAGATGGCGGTGTAGATATTTACATGTTCATAGAGATGGCGGTGTAGATATTTCCATGTCCGTACAGATGGCGGTGTAGATATTTCCATGTTCATAGAGATGGTGGCGTAGATATTTCCATGTTTATGCACATAGCGGTATAGATATTTCCATGTTTATACAGATGGTGGTGTAGATATTTCCATGATTTTAGAGATGGCGGTCTAGATATTTCCATGTTTATAGAGATAGTGGTGTAGTTATTTCCAAGTTTATAGAGATGGTGTTGTAGATATTTCCATGTTTATACAGATAGCGGTGAAGATATTTCCATGTTTATACAGATAGCGGTGTATATATTTCCATGTTTATACAGATAGTGGTGTAGATATTTCCATGTTCCTACTGATGGCGGTGTAGATATTTCGAAGTTTATAGAGATAGTGCTGTAGTTATTTCCATATTTATAGAGAAATCTGTGTAGATATTTCCATGTATATGCAGATAGCTGTGTAGATATTTCCATGTAAATGCAGATAGCGGTGTAGATATTTCCATCTTCATCCAGATGCCGGTGTAGATATATCCATGTTCATACAGATGGCGGTGAAGGTATTTCCATGATCATACAGGTGGCGGTGTAGATATTTCCATGTTTATACAGATAGCGGTGTAGATATTTCCATCTTAATACAGATGTCGGTGTAGATATGTAAATGTTCGTACAGATGGCGGTGTAGATATTTCCATGTTCATATAGATGGTGGTGTAGATATTTCGAAGTTTATAGAAAAAGCGCTGTAGTTATTTCCATATTTATAGAGAAATCTGTGTAGATATTTCCATGTGTATGCAGATAGCTGTGTAGTTATTTCCATGTTCAGGCAGATAGCGGTGGAGATATTTCCATGTTCATCCAGATGCCGGTGTAGATATATCCGTGTTCATACAGATAGCGATGAATATATTTCCATGTTCATACAGATGGCGGTGTAGATATTTCCATGTTCATACAAATGGCGGTGTAGATATTTCCATGTTCATAGAGATGGCGGTGTAGATATTTCCATGTTCATACAAATGGCGGTGTAGATATTTCCATCTTCATAGAGATGGCAGTGTAGATATTTCCATGCTTATACAGATAGTAGTGTAGATATTTCCATGTTTATAGAGATAGCAGTGTAGATATTTCCGTTGATATACAGATAGCTGTGTAGATATTTGCATGTTCATACAGATAGCGGTGTAGATATTTCCATGTAGATAGAGATAGCAGTGTAGATATTTCCATGTTCATACAGATAGCGGTGTAGGTATTTCCATGTTCATACAGATAGCGGTATAGATATTTCCATGTTCATACAGATAGCGGTGTAGATATTTCCATGTTCATACACTTAGCGGTGTAGATATTTCCGTGTTCATACAGATGGCGGTGTTGATATTTACATGTTCATACAGATGGCGGTGTAGATATTTCCATGTTCGTACGGATGGCAGTGTAGATATTTCCATGTTCATACAGGTGGCGGTGTAGATATTTCCATGTTTATACAGATATCAGTGTAGTTATTTCCATGTTTATACTGATAGCAGTGTAGATATTTCCATTGATATACAGATAGCTGTGTAGATATTTGCATGTTCATACAGATAGTGGTGTAGATATTTCCATGTTCATACAGATAACGGTGTAGATATTTCTATGTTCATACAGATAGCGGTGAAGATATTTCCATGTTCATACAGTTAGCGGTGTAGATATTTCCATGTTCATACAGATGGTGGAGTAGATATTTACATGTTCATACAGATGGCGGTGTAGATATTTCCATGTTCGTACAGATGGCGGTGTTGGTATTTCCATGTTCACTGAGATGGCGGTGTAGTTATTTCTATGTTAATGCAGATAGCGGTATAGATATTTCCATGTTTATATAGATGGTGGTGTAGATAATTCCTATTTTATACAGATAGCAGTGTAGATATTTCCAAGTTCATACAGATAGCAGTGTAGATATTTCCACGTTTATACAGATGGCTGGGTATATATTTCCATGTACATACAGATGGCGCTGTAGATATTTCCATGTATATAGAGATGGCGGTGTTGATATTTTCATGTTTTCACAGAAGGCGGTGTAGATATTTCCATGTTTACACAGAAAGCGGTTCAGACATTTCCATGTTTATAGAGATGGCGGAGTAGATATTTTCATGTTTACGCAGATGGCGGTGTAGATATTTCCATGTTTACACAGAAAGTGGTGTAGACATTTCCATGTTTACACAGACAGCGGTGTGGATATTTCCATGTTTATGCAGATACCGGTGTAGATATTTCCATGTTTATACAGATAGAGGTGCAGATATTTCCATGTTTATACAGATATTTGGGCAGATATTTCCATGTTTATACAGATAGCGGTGTATATATTTCCAACTTAATACAGATGTCGGTGTAGATATGTAAATGTTCGTACAGATGGCGGTGTAGATATTTCCATGTTCATACAGATGGCAGGGTAGATATTTCGAAGTTTATAGAGATAGCGCTGGAGATATTTCCATATTTATAGAGAAATCTGTGTAGATATTTCCATGTATATGCAGATAGCTCTGTAGATATTTCCATGTTCATGCAGATAGCGGTGCAGATATTTCCATGTTCATCCAGATGCCGGTGTAGATATATCCATGTCCATACAGATGGCGGTGAAAATATTTCCATGTTCATACAGATGGCGGTGTAGATATTTCCATGTTCATACAAATGGCGGTGTAGATATTTCCATGTTCACAGAGATGGCGGTGTAGATATTTCCACGTTCATACAAACGGCGGTGTAGATATTTCCATGTTCATAGAGATGGCAGTGTAGATATTTCCATGTTTATACAGATAGCAGTGTACTTATTTCTATGTTTATAGAGATAGCAGTGGAGATATTTCCATTGATATACAGATAGCTGTGTAGATATTTGCATGTTCATACAGATAGCGGTGTGGATATTTCTATGTTCATACAGATAGCGGTGTAGATATTTCCATGTTAATACAGATAGCAGTGTAGTTATTTCCATGTTCATACAGATAACGGTGTAGATATTTCCATGTTCATACAGTTAGCGGTGTAGATATTTCCATGTTCATAAGGATGGCGGTGTAGATATTTCCATGTTCATACAGATGGCGGTGTAGATATTTCCATGTTCGTACAGATGGCGGTGTAGATATTTCCATGTTCATACAGGTGGCGGTGTAGATATTTCCATGTTTTTAGAGATAGCAGTGTAGTTATTTCCATGTTTATAGAGATAGCAGTGTAGATATTTCTGTTGATATACCGAGATCTTTGTAGATATTTGCATGTTCATACAGATTGTGGTGTAGATATTTCCATGTTCATACACATAGCGGTGTAGATATTTCCATGTTCATACAGATAACGGTGTAGATATTTTCATGTTCATACAGATAGCGGTGTAGATATTTCTATGTTCATACAGTTAGCGGAGTAGATGTTTCCATGTTCATACAGATGGCGGTGTAGATATTTCCATGTTCGTACAGATGGCGGTGTAGATATTTCCATGTCCATAGAGATGGTCGCGTAGATATTTCCATGTTTATGCAGATAGCGGTATAGATATTTCCATGGTTATACAGATGGTGGTGTAGATATTTCCATGTTTATAGAGATGGCGGTCTAGATATTTCCATGTTTATAGAGATAGTGGTGTAGTTATTTCCAAGTTTATAGAGATGGTGTTGTAGATATTTCCATGTTTATACAGATAGCGGTGAAGATATTTCCATGTTTATACAGATAGCGGTGTATATATTTCCATCTTAATAGAGATGTCGGTGTAGATATCTCCATGATCGTACAGATGGCGGTGTAGATATTTCCATGTTCATACAGATGGCAGTGTAGATATTTCGAAGTTTATAGAGATAGCGCTGTAGTTATTTCCATATTTATAGAGAAATCTGTGTAGATATTTCCATGTATATGCAGATAGCTTTGTAGATATTTCCATGTTCATACAAAAGGCGGTGTAGATATTTCCATGTTCATAGAGATGGCGGTGTAGATATTTCCATGTTTATACAGATAGCATTGTAGTTATTTCCATGTTTACAGAGATAGCAGTGTAGATATTTCCATTGATATACAGATAGCTGTGTAGATATTTGCATGTTCATACAGATAGCGGTGTAGATATTTCCATGTTCATACAGATAGCGGTGTAGATATTTCCATGTTCATACAGATAGCGGTGTAGTTATTTCCATGTTCATACAGATAACGGTGTAGATATTTCCATGTTCATACAGTTAGCGGTGTAGATATTTCCATGTTCATACGGATGGCGGTGTAGATATTTCCATGTTCATACAGATGGCGGTGTAGATATTTCCATGTTCGTACAGATGGCGGTGTAGATATTTCCATGTTCGTACAGGTGGCGGTGAAGATATTTCCATGTTTATACAGAAAGCGGTGTAGATGTTTCCATGTTTACAAAGATAGTGGTGTAGACTTTTCCATGTTTACACAGATAGCATAGATATTTACACGTTTATAGAGATAGCGGTGTAGCTATTTCCATGTTTACACATGTAGCGGTGAAGATATTTCCATGTTTACACAGATAGCAGTGTGGAAATTTCCATGATTATACAGATAGCGGTGCAGATATTTCCATGTTTACGCAGATATCGGTGCAGATATTTCCATGTTTATAACGATAGCGTTGTAGATATTTCCATGTTTATACAGGTAGCGGTGTAGATAATTCCAAGTTTATACAGATTGCGGTGTAGATATTTCCATGTTTATACAGATAGCGGTGTAGATATTTCCATCTTAATACAGTTGGCGGTGTAGTTATTTCCATGTTCCTACAGATGGTGGTGTAGATATTTCCATGTTCGTACAGATGGCGGTGTAGATGTTTCCAAGATTATAGAGATAGCGGTGTAGTTATTTCCATGTTTATAGAGAATGCTCTGTAGATATTTCCATGTATATGCAGATAGCTGTGTAGTTATTTCCATGTTCATACAGACAGCGGTGTAGATATTTCCCTGTTCATCCAGATGGTGGTGCAGATATATCCATGTTCATACAGATGGCGGTGAAGGTACTACCATGTTCATACAGATGGCGGTGTATATATTTCCATGTTCATAGAGATGGCGGTGAAGATATTTCCTAGTTCATATAGATGGCAGTGTAGATATTAACTTGTTCATACGGATGGCAGTGTAGATATTTCTATGTTCATACAGGTGGAGGTGTAGATATTTCCATGTTGATAGAGATGGTGGTGTAGATATTTCCATGTTTAAACAGAGGTCGGTTTAGATATTTCCATGTTTACACAAATAGCGGTGTAGATATTTCCATGTTGGTACACATAGCGGTGTAGATATTTCCAAGTTTATACAGATAGCGGTGTAGATATTTCCATGTTTATAGAGATAGCGATGTAGACATTTCCATGTTTATGCAGATAGCGGTATAGATATTTCCATGTTTATACAGATGGTGGTGTAGATATTTCCATGTTTATAGAGATGGCGGTCTAGATATTTCCATGTTTATAGAGATAGTGGTGTAGTTATTTCCAAGGTTATACAGATAGCGTTGTAGATATTTCCATGTTTATACAGACAGCGGTGAAGATATTTCCATGTTTATACGAATAGCGGGGTAGATATTTCCACGTTTATACAGATAGCGGTGTAGATATTTACATGTTTATAGAGACGGCGGCCTAAATATTTTCTTGTTTTAACGTATAGCGGTGTAGATATTTCCTTGTTTATGGAGAAAGCGGTGTAGATAATTCCAATTTTATACCGATAGCAGTGTAGATATTTCCATGTTCATAGAGATAGCGGTGTAGACATTTCCAAGTTTATACAGATAGTGGTGTAGGTATTTCCATGTTTATACAGATAGCGGTGTAGATACTTCCATCTCAATACAGATGGCGGTGTAGATATTTCCATGTTTCTACAGATGGTGGTGTAGATATTTCCAAGTTTATAGTGATAGCGGTGTAGATATTTTCATGTTTATGGAGAAAGTTGTGTAGATATTTGCATGTATATGCAGATAGCGGTGTAGATATTTACATGTTCATCGACATGGCGGTGTAGATACATCCGTGTTCATACAGATGGCGGTGAAGATATTTCCATGTTCATATATATGGCAGTGTAGATATTTCCATGTTCATACAAATGGCGGTGTAGATATTTCCATGTTCAAAGAGATGGCGGTCTAGATATTTCCATGTTTACAGAGATAGTGTTGTAGTTATTTCCAAGTTTATACAGATAGCGGTGTAGATATTTCCATGTTTATACAGATAGAGGTGTAGATATTTCCATGTTTATACAGATAGCGGTGTAGATATTTACATGTTTATAGAGATGGCTGTCTAGATATTTTCTTGTTTATACAGAGAGCGGTGTAGATATTTCCATGTTTATTGAGATAGCGGTGTAGTTATTTCCAATTTTATACAGATAGTAGTGTAGATATTTCCATGTTCATACAGGTAGTGGTGTAGATATTTCCACGTTTATAGAGATGGCAGTGTAGATATTTCCATGTTCATACAGATGGCGTTGTACATATTTCCATGTTTATAGAAATGGAGTTGCAGATATTTCCATGTTTATACAGATGGTGGTGTAGATATTTCCACGTTTATACAGATAGCGGTGTAGATATTTCCATGTTTACACCGATAGCGGTGTGGATATCTCCATGTGTATACAGATAGCTGTGTAGATATTTCCATGTTTATACAGATAGCGGTGCAGATATTTCCATCTTAATACTGATGGCGGTGTAGATATTTTCATGTTCCCACAGATGGCGGTGTAGATTTTTCCATGTTCATACGGATGGCGGTGTATATATTTCGATGTTCATACAGATAGCGATGTAGATATTTCCATGTTCATACAGATGGCGGTGTAGATATTTCCATGTTCATCCAGATGGCGGTGAAGATATTTCCGTGTTCATACAGATGGCGGTGAAGTTATTTCCATGTTTATACAGATAGCGGAGTAGATATTTCCATGTTTATAGAGATGGCAGTGTAGATATTTTCATGTTTATAGAGACAGTGGTGTAGTTGTTTCCAAGTTTATAGAGACAGCGTTGTAGATATTTCCATGTTTATACAGATAGCGGTGTAGATATTTACATGTTTATAGAGATGGCGGTCTAGATATTTTCTTGTTTATACAGATAGCGGTGTAGATATTTCCATGTTTATTGAGATAGCGGTGTAGTTATTTCAAATTTTATACAGATAGTAGTGTAGATATTTCCATGTTCATACAGGTAGTGGTGTAGATATTTCCACGTTTATAGAGATGGCAGTGTAGATATTTCCATGTTCATACAGAGGGCGTTGTACATATTTCCATGTTTATAGAGATGGAGGTGCAGTTATTTCCATGTTTATACAGATGGTGGTGTAGATATTTCCACGTTTATACAGATAGCGATGTAGATATTTCCATGTTTACACCGATAGCGGTATGGATATCTCCATGTGTATACAGATAGCTGTGTAAATATTTCCATGTTTATACAGATAGCTGTGCAGATATTTCCATCTTAATACAGATGGCGGTGTAGCTATTTCCATGTTCCCACAGATGGCGGTGTAGATTTTTCCATGTTCATATGGATGGCGGTGTACATATTTCGATGTTCATACAGATAGCGATGTAGATATTTCCATGTTCATACAGATGGCGGTGTAGATATTTCCATGTTCATCCACGTGGCGGTGAAGATATTTCCGTGTTCATACAGATGGCGGTGAAGGTATTTCCATGTTTATACAGATAGCGGTGTAGATATTTCCATGTTTATAGAGATGGCGGTCTAGATTTTTTTCATGTTTATAGAGATAGTGGTGTAGTTGTTTCCAAGTTTATAGAGACAGCATTGTAGATATTTCCATGTTTATACAGATAGCGGTGAAGATTTTTCCATGTTTATACAGATAGCGGTGTAGATATTTCCATGTTTATACAGATAGCAGTGTAGATATTTCCATGTTTATACAGATATTGGTGTAGATAATTCCAATTTTATACAGATAGCAGGGTAGATATTTCCAAGTTCCTACAGATAGCGGTGTAGATATTTCCACTTTTATAGGGATGGCGGTGTAGATATTTCCATGTTCATACAGATGGCGGTGTAGATATTTCCATGTTTATAGAGATTTTGGTGTAGATATTTTCATGTTTACACAGATGGCCGTGTAGACATTTCCATGTTTACACAGTTAGCGGTGTGGATATTTCCATGTTTATGCAGAAATCGGTGTAGATATTTCCATGTTTATACAGATAGCGGCGAGGATATTTCCATGTTTATACAGATAGTGGTGCAGATATTTCCATGTATATACAGATAGCCGTGTAGATTTTCCATCTTAATACAGATGGTGGCATAGATATGTCCATGTTAGTACAGATGGCGGTGTAGATATTTCCATCTTCATACAGTTGGCGGTGTAGATATTTGGAAGTTTATAGAGATAGCGCTGTAGTTATTTCCATGTTTATAAAGAAATCTGTGTAGATATTTCCATGTATATGCAGATAGCTGTGTAGATATTTCCATGTTCATGCAGATAGCAGTGTAGAAGTTTCCATGTTCATCCAGATGCCGGTGAAGATATATCCATGTTCATACAGATGGCGGTGAAGATATTTCCATGTTCATACAGATGGCGGTGTAGATATTTCCATGTTCATACCAATGGCGGTGTAGATATTTCCATGTTCATAGAGATGGCGGTGTATGTATTTCCATGTTTATACAGATAGCAGTGTAGATATTTCCATCTTTATGCAGATAGCGGTATAGATATTTCCATGTTTATACAGATGGTGGTGTAGATATTTCCATTTTATAGAGATGGCGGTCTAGATATTTCTATGTTTTAGAGATAGTGGTGTAGTTATTTCCAAGTTTATAGAGACAGCGTTGTAGATATTTCCATGTTTATACAGATAGTGGTGAAGATATTTCCATGTTTATACTGAGAGCAGTGTAGATATTTCCATGTTTATACAGATAGCGGTGTAGATATCTTCATGTTTGTAGAGATAGTGGTGTAGATAATTCCAATTTTATACAGATAGCAGTGTAGATATTTCCAAGTTCATACAGATAGCGGTGTGGATATTTCCACGTTTATAGAGATGGCGGTGTAGGTATGTCCATGTTCATACAGATGGCGGTGTAGATATTTCCATGTTTATATAGATGGTGGTGTAGATATTTTCATGGTTTCACAGATGGCGGTGTAGGTATTTCCATGTTTACACAGATAGCGGTGTAGACATTTCCATGTTCATACAGATAGCGGTGCAGATATTTCCATGTTCATACAGACAGTGGTGTAGATATTTCCATGTTCATACAGATAGCGGTGTACATATTTCCATGTTCATACAGATAGCCGTGTAGATATTTCCATGTTCATACAGATAGCGGTGTAGATATTTCCATGTTTATACAGGTAGCGGTGTAGATAATTCCAAGTTTATACAGATAGCGGTGTAGATATTTCCATGTTTATACAGATAGCGGTGTAGATATTTCCATCTTAATAGAGATGGCGGTGTAGATATTTCCATGTTCCTACAGATGGCGGTGTAGATATTTCCATGTTCATACAGATGGCGGTGTAGATTTTTCCATGTTTATACAGAGGGCGGTTTAGATATTCCCATGTTTAGAGAGATAGCGGTGTAGATATTTCCATGTTGATACACATAGCGGTGTAGAGATTTCAGAGTTTATATAGATAGCTGTGTAGATATTTCCATGTTCATTCGGATGTTGGTGTAGATATTTACATGTTCATACAGACGGCGATGTAGATATTTCCATGTTCGTACAGATGGCGGTGTAGATATTTCCAGGTTCATACAGGTGGCGGTGTAGATATTTCCATGTTTTTACAGATAGCAATGCAGTTATTTCCATGTTTATAGAGATAGCAGTGTAGATATTTCCGTTGATATACAGATAGCTTTGTAGATATTTGCATGTTCATACAGATAGCGGTGTAGATATTTCCATGTTCATAGAGATAGCGGTGTAGATATTTCCATGTTCATACACATAGCGGTGTAGATATTTCCATGTTCATACAGATAACGGTGTAGATATTTCCATTTTCATATAGATAGCGGTGTAGATACTTCCATGTTCATACAGTTAGCGGTGTAGATGTTTCCATGTTCATACAGATGGCGGTGTAGATATTTACATGTTCACAGAGATGGCGGTGTAGATATTTCCATGTCCGTACAGATGGCGGTGTAGATATTTCCATGTTCATAGAGATGGTGGCGTAGATATTTCCATGTTTATGCAGATAGCGGTATAGATATTTCCATGTTTATACAGATGGTGGTGTAGATATTTCCATGATTTTAGAGATGGCGGTCTAGATATTTCCATGTTTATAGAGATAGTGGTGTAGTTATTTCCAAGTTTATAGAGATGGTGTTGTAGATATTTCCATGTTTATACAGATAGCGGTGAAGATATTTCCATGTTTATACAGATAGCGGTGTATATATTTCCATGTTTATACAGATAGTGGTGTAGATATTTCCATGTTCCTACAGATGGCGGTGTAGATATTTCGAAGTTTATAGAGATAGTGCTGTAGTTATTTCCATATTTATAGAGAAATCTGTGTAGATATTTCCATGTATATGCAGATAGCTGAGTAGATATTTCCATGTAAATGCAGATAGCGGTGTAGATATTTCCATCTTCATCCAGATGCCGGTGTAGATATATCCATGTTCATACAGATGGCGGTGAAGGTATTTCCATGATCATACAGGTGGCGGTGTAGATATTTCCATGTTTATACAGATAGCGGTGTAGATATTTCCATCTTAATACAGATGTCGGTGTAGATATGTAAATGTTCGTACAGATGGCGGTGTAGATATTTCCATGTTCATACAGATGGTGGTGTAGATATTTCGAAGTTTATAGAAAAGGCGCTGTAGTTATTTCCATATTTATAGAGAAATCTGTGTAGATATTTCCATGTGTATGCAGATAGCTGTGTAGTTATTTCCATGTTCAGGCAGATAGCGGTGTAGATATTTCCATGTTCATCCAGATGCCGGTGTAGATATATCCGTGTTCATACAGATAGCGGTGAATATATTTCCATGTTCATACAGATGGCGGTGTAGATATTTCCATGTTCATACAAATGGCGGTGTAGATATTTCCATGTTCATAGAGATGGCGGTGTAGATATTTCCATGTTCATACAAATGGCGGTGTAGATATTTCCATCTTCATAGAGATGGCAGTGTAGATATTTCCATGCTTATACAGATAGTAGTGTAGAAATTTCCATGTTTATAGAGATAGCAGTGTAGATATTTCCGTTGATATACAGATAGCTGTGTAGATATTTGCATGTTCATACAGATAGCGGTGTAGATATTTCCATGTAGATACAGATAGTGGTGTAGATATTTCCATGTTCATACAGATAGAAGTGTAGGTATTTCCATGTTCATACAGATAGCGGTATAGATATTTCCATGTTCATACAGATAGCGGTGTAGATATTTCCATGTTCATACACTTAGCGGTGTAGATATTTCCATGTTCATACAGATGGCGGTGTTGATATTTACATGTTCATACAGATGGCGGTGTAGATATTTCCATGTTCGTACGGATGGCAGTGTAGATATTTCCATGTTCATACAGGTGGCGGTGTAGATATTTCCATGTTTATACAGATAGCAGTGTAGTTATTTCCATGTTTATACAGATAGCAGTGTAGATATTTCCATTGATATACAGATAGCTGTGTAGATATTTGCATGTTCATACAGATAGTGGTGTAGATATTTCCATGTTCATACAGATAACGGTGTAGATATTTCTATGTTCATACAGATAGCGGTGAAGATATTTCCATGTTCATACAGTTAGCGGTGTAGATATTTCCATGTTCATACAGATGGTGGAGTAGATATTTACATGTTCATACAGATGGCGGTGTAGATATTTCCATGTTCGTACAGATGGCGGTGTTGGTATTTCCATGTTCACAGAGATGGCGGTGTAGTTATTTCTATGTTAATGCAGATAGCGGTATAGATATTTCCATGTTTATACAGATGGTGGTGTAGATAATTCCTATTTTATACAGATAGCAGTGTAGATATTTCCAAGTTCATACAGATAGCTGTGTAGATATTTCCACGTTTATACAGATGGCTGGGTATATATTTCCATGTACATACAGATGGCGCTGTAGATATTTCCATGTATATAGAGATGGCGGTGTAGATATTTTCATGTTTTCACAGAAGGCGGTGTAGATATTTCCATGTTTACACAGAAAGCGGTTTAGACATTTCCATGTTTATAGAGATGGCGGAGTAGATATTTTCATGTTTACACAGATGGCGGTGTAGATATTTCCATGTTTACACAGAAAGCGGTGTAGACATTTCCATGTTTACACAGACAGCGGTGTGGATATTTCCATGTTTATGCAGATACCGGTGTAGATATTTCCATGTTTATACAGATAGAGGTGCAGATATTTCCATGTTTATACAGATATTTGGGCAGATATTTCCATGTTTATACAGATAGCGGTGTATATATTTCCAACTTAATACAGATGTCGGTGTAGATATCTCCATGTTCGTACAGATGGCGGTGTAGATATTTCCATGTTCATACAGATGGCAGGGTAGATATTTCGAAGTTTATAGAGATAGCGCTGGAGATATTTCCATATTTATAGAGAAATCTGTGTAGATATTTCCATGTATATGCAGATAGCTCTGTAGATATTTCCATGTTCATGCAGATAGCGGTGCAGATATTTCCATGTTCATCCAGATGCCGGTGTAGATATATCCATGTCCATACAGATGGCGGTGAAAATATTTCCATGTTCATACAGATGGCGGTGTAGATATTTCCATGTTCATACAAATGGCGGTGTAGATATTTCCATGTTCACAGAGATGGCGGTGTAGATATTTCCACGTTCATACAAATGGCGGTGTAGATATTTCCATGTTCATAGAGATGGCAGTGTAGATATTTCCATGTTTATACAGATAGCAGTGTACTTATTTCTATGTTTATAGAGATAGCAGTGGAGATATTTCCATTGATATACAGATAGCTGTGTAGATATTTGCATGTTCATACAGATAGCGGTGTGGATATTTCCATGTTCATACAGATAGCGGTGTAGATATTTCCATGTTAATACAGATAGCGGTGTAGTTATTTCCATGTTCATGCAGATAACGGTGTAGATATTTCCATGTTCATACAGTTAGCGGTGTAGATATTTCCATGTTCATAAGGATGGCGGTGTAGATATTTCCATGTTCATACAGATGGCGGTGTAGATATTTCCATGTTCGTACAGATGGCGGTGTAGATATTTCCATGTTCATACAGGTGGCGGTGTAGATATTTCCATGTTTTTACAGATAGCAGTGTAGTTATTTCCATGTTTATAGAGATAGCAGTGTATATATTTCTGTTGATATACCGAGAGCTTTGTAGATATTTGCATGTTCATACAGATTGCGGTGTAGATATTTCCATGTTCATACACATAGCGGTGTAGATATTTCCATGTTCATACAGATAACGGTGTAGATATTTTCATGTTCATACAGATAGCGGTGTAGATATTTCCATGTTCATACAGTTAGCGGAGTAGATGTTTCCATGTTCATACAGATGGCGGTGTAGATATTTCCATGTTCGTACAGATGGCGGTGTAGATATTTCCATGTCCATAGAGATGGTCGCGTAGATATTTCCATGTTTATGCAGATAGCGGTATAGATATTTCCATGGTTATACAGATGGTGGTGTAGATATTTCCATGTTTATAGAGATGGCGGTCTAGATATTTCCATGTTTATTGAGATAGTGGTGTAGTTATTTCCAAGTTTATAGAGATGGCGTTGTAGAAATTTCCATGTTTATACTGATAGCGGTGAATATATTTCCATGTTTATACAGATAGCGGTGTAGATATTTCCATGTTTATACAGATAGTGGTGTAGATATTTCCATGTTTATAGAGATAGCGGTGCAGATAATTCCAATTTTATACAGATAGCAATGTAGATATTTCCAAGTTCACACAGATAGCGGTGTAGATATTTCCAGGTTTATAGAGATGGCGGTGTAGATATTTCCATGTTCATACAGATGGCGGTGTAGATATTTCCATGTTTATAGAGATGGCGGTGTAGATATTTTCATGTTTACACAGATAGCGGTGTAGACATTTCCATGATTACACAGATAGCGGTGAGAATATTTCCATGTTTATGCAGATAGCGGTGTAGGTATTTCCATGTTTATACAGATAGCGGTGTGGATATTTCCATGTTTATACAGATAGTTGGGCAGATATTTCCATGTTTATACAGATAGCGGTGTAGATATTTCCATCTTAATACAGATGGCGTTGTAGATATGTCCATGTTCATACAGATGGCGGTGTAGATATTTTGAAGTTTATAGAGATAGCACTGTAGTTATTTCCGTATTTATAGAGAAATCTGTGGAGATATTTCCATGTATATGCAGATAGCTGTGTACATATTTCCATGTTCATGCAGACAGCAGTGTAGATATTTCCATGTTCATCCAGATGCCGGTGTAGATATATCCATGTTCATACAGATGGCGGTGAAGATATTTCCATGTTCATACAGATGGCGGTGTAGATAATTCCATGTTCATACAAATGGCGGTGTAGATATTTCCATTTTCATAGAGATGGCGGTGTAGATATTTCCATGCTCATACAAATGGCAGTGTAGATAGTTCCATGTTCATAGAGATGGCGGTGTAGATATTTCCATGTTTATACAGATAGCAGTGTAGTTATTTCCATGGTTATAGAGATAGCAGTGTAGATACTTCCATTGATATACAGATAGCTGTGTAGATATTTGCATGTTCATACAGATAGCTGGGTAGATATTTCCATGTTCATAAAGATAGCGGTGTAGATATTTCCATATTCATGCAGATAGCGGTGTAGATATTTCCATGTTCATGCAGATAGCGGTGTAGATATTTCCATGTTCACACAGATAGCGGTGTAGATATTTCCATGTTCATAGAGATAACGGTGTAGATATTTCCATGTTCATACAGTTAGACGTGTAGATATTTCCATGTTCATACAGATGGCGGTGTAGATATTTACATGTTCATACAGATGGCGGTGTAGATATTTCCATGTTCGTACGGATGGCAGTGTAGATATTTCCGTGTTCATTCAGGTTGCGGTGAATATATTTCCATGTTTATACAGAGAGCAGTGTAGTTATTTCCATGTTTATAGAGATAGCAGTGTAGATATTTCCATTGATATACAGATAGCTGTGTAGATATTTGCATGTTCATACAGATAGCGGTGTAGATATTTCCATGTTTATACAGATAGCGGTGTAGATATTTCCATCTTAATACTGATGGCGGTGTAGACACGTAAATGTTCGTACAGATTGCGGTGTAGATATTTCCATGTTCATACAGATGGCGGTGTAGATATTTCAAAGTTTATAGATGTAGCGCTGTAGTTATTTCCATATTTATAGAGAAATCTGTGTAGATATTTCCATGTATACGCAGATAGCTTTGAAGATATTTCCATGTTCATGCAGATGGCGGTGTAGATATTTCCATGTTTATAGAGATGGCGGTGTAGATATTTTCATGTTTACACAGATGGCGGTGTAGATATTTCCATGTTTACACTGATAGCGGTGTAGATATATCCATGTTTACACAGATAGCGGTGTGGATATTTCCATGTTTATGCAGACAGCGGTGTAGATATTTCCATGTTTATACAGATAGCGGTGTGGTTATTTCCATGTTTATACAGATAGTGGTGCAGATATTTCCATGTTTATACAGATAGCGGTGTAGATATTTCCATCTTAATACAGAAGGCGGTGTAGATATGTAAATGTTCGTACAGATGGCGGTGTAGATATTTCCATGTTCATACAGATGGCGGTGGAGATATTTCGAAGTTTATAGAAAAAGCGCGGTAGTTATTTCCATATTCATAGAGAAATCTGTGTAGATATTTCCATGTATATGCAGATAGCTGTGTAGATATTTCCATGTTCATACAGATGGCGGTGTAGATATTTCCATGTTCATACAAATGGCGGTGTAGATATTTCCATGTTCATAGAGATGGCGGTGTAGATATTTCCATGTTCATACAAATGGCGGTGTAGATATTTCCATATTCATAGAGATGGCGGTGTAGATATTTCCATGTTTATATAGATAGTAGTGTAGTTATTTCCATGTTTATAGAGATAGCAGTGTAGATATTTCCATTGATATACAGATAGCTGTGTAGATATTTCCATGTTCATACAGATAGCGGTGAAGATATTTCCATGTTCATACAGTTAGCGGTGTAGATATTTCCATGTTCATACAGATGGCGGTGTAGATATTTACATGTTCATACAGATGGCGGTGTAGATATTTCCATGTTCGTACAGATGGCGGTGTTGATATTTCCATGTTCATAGTGATGGCGGTGTAGGTATTTCTGTGTTTATGCAGATAGCGGTATAGATATTTCCATGTTTATACAGATGGTGTTGTAGGTATTTCCATGTTTATAGAGATTGCAGTCTAGATATTTCCATGTTTATAGAGATAGTGGTGTAGTTATTTCCAAGTTTATAGAGACAGCGTTGTAGATATTTCCATGTTTATACAGATAGCGGTGAAGATATTTCCATGTTTATACAGATAGCGGTGTAGATATTTAAATGTTTATACAGATAGCGGTGTAGATATTTCCATGTTTATAGAGATACTGGTGCAGATAATTCCAATTTTATACAGATAGCAGTGTAGATATTTTCAAGTTCATACAGATAGCGGTGTAGATATTTCCACGTTTATATAGATGGCGGTGTAGATATTTCCATGTTCATACAGATGGCGCTGTAGATATTTCCAAGTTTATAGAGATGTTGGTGTAGATATTTTCATGTTTACACAGATGGCGGTGTAGATATTTCCATGTTTACACAGAAAGCGGTGTAGACAATTCCATGTTTACACAGACAGCGGTGTGGATATTTCCATGTTTATGCAGATAGCGTTGCAGATATTTGCATGTTTATACAGAGAGCGGTGCAGATATTTCCATGTTTATACAGATAGTTGGGCAGATATTTCCATGTTTATACAGATAGCGGTGTATGTATTTCCATGTTCATAGAAATGGCGGTGTAGATATTTGCATGTTCATAGCGATGGCGGTATAGATATTTCCATGTTTATACAGAGGGCGTTTAGATGTTTCCATGTTTACAGAGATAGCAGTGTAGATATTTCCATGTTGATATACATAGCGGAGAATATATTTCCAACTTTATAGAGATAGCGGTGTAGATATTTCTATATTTATAGAGATAGCGTTGTAGATATTTCCATGTTTATACAGATAGCGGTATAGGTATTTCCATGTTTGTAGAAATAGTGGTGTAGTTATTTCCAAGTTCATAGAGATAGCGATGTAGATATTTGCATGTTTATACAGATAGCGGTGTAGATATTTCCATGTTTATACAGATAGCAGTGTAGATATTTACATGTTTATAGAGATGGCGGTCTAGATACCTTCTTGTTTATACAGATAGCGGTGTAGTTATTTCCATGTTCATACAGATAGCGGTGTAGATATTTCCACCTTTATAGAGATGGCGGTGTAGATATTTCCATGTTCATACAGATGGCGGTGTAGATATTTCCACGTTTTTAGAGATTTCGGTGTAGATATTTCCATGTTTATACAGATAGTGTTGTAGATGTTTCCATGTTTACAGATATCGGTTTAGATATTTCCATGTTTCTTCAGATAGCGGTTTGGATATTTGCATCTTAATACAGATGGCGGTGTAGATATTTCCATGTTCATACAGATGGCGGTGCTGGTATTTCCATGTTCATGCAGATGGCGTTGTATATATTTCCAGTTTTATAGAGATAGCGGTGTAGTTATTTCCATGTTTATAGAGATAGCGGGGTAGAATTTTCCATGTATGTACAGATAGCTATGTAGATATTTCCATATTCATACAGATAGCGATGTAGTTATTTCCATGTTCATACAGATAGCGGTGTAGATATTTACATGTTCATACAGGTAGCGGTGTAGATATTTACATGTTCATACAGGTAGCGGTGTAGATATTTCCATGTTCATTCAGATAGCTGTGTAGATATTTCCATGTTCATACAGATGGCGGTGTAGATATTTACATGTTCATACAGATGGCGGTGTAGATATTTCCATGTTCGTACGGATGGCAGTGTAGTTATTTCCGTGTTCATTCAGGTTGCTGTGAATATATTTCCATGTTTATACAGAGAGCAGTGTAGTTATTTCCATGTTTATAGAGATAGCAGTGTAGATATTTCCATTGATATACAGATAGCTGTGTAGATATTTGCATGTTCATACAGATAGCGGTGTAGATATTTCCATGTTTATACAGATAGCGGTGTAGATATTTCCATCTTAATACAGATGGCGGTGTAGACACGTAAATGTTCGTACAGATTGCGGTGTAGATATTTCCATGTTCATACAGATGGCGGTGTAGATATTTCAAAGTTTATAGATGTAGCGCTGTAGTTATTTCCATATTTATAGAGAAATCTGTGTAGATATTTCCATGTATACGCAGATAGCTGTGAAGATATTTCCATGTTCATGCAGATGGCGGTGTAGATATTTCCATGTTTATAGAGATGGCGGTGTAGATATTTTCATGTTTACACAGATGGCGGTGTTGATATTTCCATGTTTACACTGATAGCGGTGTAGATATATCCATGTTTACACAGATAGCGGTGTGGATATTTCCATGTTTATGCAGACAGCGGTGTAGATATTTCCATGTTTATACAGATAGCGGTGCGGTTATTTCCATGTTTATACAGATAGTGGTGCAGATATTTCCATGTTTATACAGATAGCGGTGTAGATATTTCCATCTTAATACAGAAGGCGGTGTAGATATGTAAATGTTCGTACAGATGGCGGTGTAGATATTTCCATGTTCATACAGATGGCGGTGGAGATATTTCGAAGTTTATAGAAAAAGCGCGGTAGTTATTTCCATATTTATAGAGAAATCTCTGTAGATATTTCCATGTATATGCAGATAGCTGTGTAGATATTTCCATGTTCATACAGATGGCGGTGTAGATATTTCCATGTTCATACAAATGGCGGTGTAGATATTTCCATGTTCATAGAGATGGCGGTGTAGATATTTCCAAGTTCATACAAATGGCGGTGTAGATATTTCCATATTCATAGAGATGGCGGTGTAGATATTTCCATGTTTATATAGATAGTAGTGTAGTTATTTCCATGTTTATAGAGATAGCAGTGTAGATATTTCCATTGATATACAGATAGCTGTGTAGATATTTCCATGTTCATACAGATAGCGGTGAAGATATTTCCATGTTCATACAGTTAGCGGTGTAGATATTTCCATGTTCATACAGATGGTGGTGTAGATATTTACATGTTCATACAGATGGCGGTGTAGATATTTCCATGTTCGTACAGATGGCGGTGTTGATATTTCCATGTTCATAGTGATGGCGGTGTAGGTATTTCTGTGTTTATGCAGATAGCGGTATAGATATTTCCATGTTTATACAGATGGTGTTGTAGATATTTCCATGTTTATAGAGATTGCAGTCTAGATATTTCCATGTTTATAGAGATAGTGGTGTAGTTATTTCCAAGTTTATAGAGACAGCGTTGTAGATATTTCCATGTTTATACAGATAGCGGTGAAGATATTTCCATGTTTATACAGATAGCGGTGTAGATATTTAAATGTTTATACAGATAGCGGTGCAGATATTTCCATGTTTATAGAGATACTGGTGCAGATAATTCCAATTTTATACAGATAGCAGTGTAGATATTTTCAAGTTCATACAGATAGCGGTGTAGATATTTCCACGTTTATATAGATGGCGGTGTAGATATTTCCATGTTCATACAGATGGCGCTGTAGATATTTCCAAGTTTATAGAGATGTTGGTGTAGATATTTTCATGTTTACACAGATGGCGGTGTAGATATTTCCATGTTTACACAGAAAGCAGTGTAGACAATTCCATGTTTACACAGACAGCGGTGTGGATATTTCCATGTTTATGCAGATAGCGTTGCAGATATTTGCATGTTTATACAGAGAGCGGTGCAGATATTTCCATGTTTATACAGATAGTTGGGCAGATATTTCCATGTTTATACAGATAGCGGTGTATATATTTCCATGTTCATAGAAATGGCGGTGTAGATATTTGCATGTTCATAGCGATGGCGGTATAGATATTTCCATGTTTATACAGAGGGCGTTTAGATGTTTCCATGTTTACAGAGATAGCAGTGTAGATATTTCCATGTTGATATACATAGCGGAGAATATATTTCCAACTTTATAGAGATAGCGGTGTAGATATTTCTATATTTATAGAGATAGCGTTGTAGATATTTCCATGTTTATACAGATAGCGGTATAGGTATTTCCATGTTTGTAGAAATAGTGGTCTAGTTATTTCCAAGTTCATAGAGATAGCGATGTAGATATTTCCATGTTTATACAGATAGCGGTGAAGATATTTCCATGTTTATACAGATAGCGGTGTAGATATTTCCATGTTTATACAGATAGCAGTGTAGATATTTACATGTTTATAGAGATGGCGGTCTAGATATTTTCTTGTTTATACAGATAGCGGTGTAGTTATTTCCATGTTCATACAGATAGCGGTGTAGATATTTCCACCTTTATAGAGATGGCGGTGTAGATATTTCCATGTTCATAAAGATGGCGGTGTAGATATTTCCACGTTTTTAGAGATTTCGGTGTAGATATTTCCATGTTTATACAGATAGTGTTGTAGATGTTTCCATGTTTATACAGATATCGGTTTAGATATTTCCATGTTTCTTCAGATAGCGGTGTGGATATTTGCATCTTAATACAGATGGCGGTGTAGATATTTCCATGTTCATACAGATGGCGGTGCAGGTATTTCCATGTTCATGCAGATGGCGTTGTATATATTTCCAGTTTTATAGAGATAGCGGTGTAGTTATTTCCATGTTTATAGAGATAGCGGGGTAGAATTTTCCATGTATGTACAGATAGCTATGTAGATATTTCCATGTTCATACAGATAGCGATGTAGTTATTTCCATGTTCATACAGATAGCGGTGTAGATATTTACATGTTCATACAGATAGTGGTGTATATATTTCCATATTCATACAGATAACGGTGCAGAAATTTCCATGTTCATACAGATGGCGGTGTAGATATTTACATGTTCATACAGGTAGCGGTGTAGATATTTACATGTTCATACAGGTAACGGTGTAGATATTTCCATGTTCATTCAGATAGCTGTGTAGATATTTCCATGTTCATACAGATAGCGGTGTAGGTATTTCCATGTTTATGGAGATAGCGGTGTAGATATTTCCATGTTTATTCAGATAGCGGTATAGATATTTCCATCTTTATACAGATGGTGGTGTAGATATTTCTATGTTTATAGATATGGCGGTCTAGAAATTTCCATGTTTACAGAGATAGTTTTGAAGTTATTACCAAGTTTATAGAAATAGCGGTGTAGATATTTCCATGTTTATACAGATAGCAGTGTAGCTATTTACATGTTTGTACAGATGGCGGTCGAGATATTTTCTTGTTTATACAGATAGCGGTGTATATATTTCCATGTTGATACAGTTAGCGGTATAGATATTTCCATGTTCATACAGATGGCGGTGTAGATATTTACATGTTCATACAGATTGCGGTGTAGATATTTCCATGTTCATACAGATGGCGATGTAGATATTTCCATGTTCATACAGATGGCGGTGTAGATATTTCCATGTTCTTACAGATGGCGGTGTACATATTTCTATGTTCATACAGATAACGGTGTAGATATTTCCATGTTCATACAGATAGCGGTGTAGATATTTCCATGTTCATACAGTTAGCGGTGTAGATATTTCCATGTTCATACAAATTGCGGTGTAGATATTTCCATGTTTATACAGATAGCAGTGTAGATATTTCCATGTTTATAGAGATAGCGGTGTAGATATTTCCATTGATATACAGATAGCTGAGTAGCTATTTGCATGTTCATACACATAGCGGTGTAGATATTTCCATGTTCATACAGATAGTGGTGTAGATATTTCCATGTTCGTACAGAGAGCGGTGTAGATATTTCCATGTTCCTACAGATAGCTGTGTAGATATTTCCATGTTCATACAGATAGCGGTGTAGGTATTTCCCTGTTCATACACTTAGCGGTGTAGATATTTCCATGTTCATACAGAAGGCAGTGTAGCTATTTACATGTTCATACAGATGGCGGTG
Organism: Gorilla gorilla gorilla; assembly: GCF_029281585.2. Taxonomy (NCBI): domain Eukaryota; kingdom Metazoa; phylum Chordata; class Mammalia; order Primates; family Hominidae; genus Gorilla; species Gorilla gorilla. The sequence continues at coordinate 709,421 of NC_073239.2, read as the reverse complement.
TACATATTTCCATGTTCGTACGGATGGCAGTGTAGATATTTCCATGTTCATACAGGTGGTGGTGTAGATATTTCCGTGTTTATACAGATAGCAGTGAAGTTATTTCCATGTTTATAGAGATAGCAGTGTAGATATTTCCATTGATATACAGATTGCTGTGTAGATATTTGCATGTGCATACAGATAGCGGTGTAGATATTTCCATGTTCATACAGATGGCGGTGTAGATATTTACATGTTCATACAGTTGGCGGTGTAAATATTTCCATGTTCATACAGATGGCATTGTAGATATTTCAATGTTCATAGAGATGGCAGTGTAGATATTTCCATGTTTATGTAGATAGCGGTATAGATATTTCCATGTTTATACAGATGGTGTTGTAGATATTTCCATGTTTATAGAGATAGCGGTGCAGATAATTCCAATTTTATACAGATAGCAATGTAGATATTTCCAAGTTCACACAGATAGCGGTGTAGATATTTCCAAGTTTATAGAGATGGCGGTGTAGATATTTCCATGTTCATACAGACGGCGGTGTAGATATTTCCATGTTTATAGTGATGGCGGTGTAGATATTTTCATGTTTACACAGATAGCGGTGTAGACATTTTCATGATTACACAGATAGCGGTGTGGATATTTCCATGTTTATGCAGATAGCGGTGTAGGTATTTCCATGTTTATACAGATAGCGGTGTGGATATTTCCAGGTTTATACAGATAGTTGGGCAGATATTTCCATGTTTATACAGATAGCGGTGTAGATATTTCCATCTTAATACAGATGGCGTTCTAGATATGTCCATGTTCATACAGATGGCGGTGTAGATATTTTGAAGTTTATAGAGATAGCACTGTAGTTATTTCCGTATTTATAGAGAAATCTGTGGAGATATTTCCATGTATATGCAGATAGCTGTGTACATATTTCCATGTTCATGCAGATAGCAGTGTAGATATTTCCATGTTCATCCAGATGCCGGTGTAGATATATCCATGTTCATACGGATGGCGGTGAAGATATTTCCATGTTCATACAGATGGCGGTGTAGATAATTCCATGTTCATACAAATGGCGGTGTAGATATTTCCATTTTCATAGAGATGGCGGTGTAGATATTTCCATGCTCATACAAATGGCAGTGTAGATATTTCCATGTTCATAGAGATGGCGGTGTAGATATTTCCATGTTTATACAGATAGCAGTGTAGTTATTTCCATGGTTATAGAGATAGCAGTGTAGATATTTCCATTGATATACAGATAGCTGTGTAGATATTTGCATGTTCATACAGATAGCTGGGTAGATATTTCCATGTTCATAAAGATAGCGGTGTAGATATTTCCATGTTCATGCAGATAGCGGTGTAGATATTTCCATGTTCATGCAGATAGCGGTGTAGATATTTCCATGTTCATACAGATGGCGGTGTAGATATTTACATGTTCATACAGATGGCGGTATAGATATTTCCATGTTCATACAGATGGCGGTGTAGATATTTCCATGTTTATACAAATGGCGGTGTAGATATTTCCATGTTCATACAGATAGCAGTGTAGATATTTCCGTGTTCATACAGATAGCGGTGTAGATATTTCCATGTTCATACAGATGGCGGTGTAGATATTTCCATGTTCATAGAGATGGCGGTGTAGATATTTCCATGTTCATAGAGATGGCGGTGTAGATATTTCCATGTTTATTCAGATAGCAGTGTAGTTATTTCCATGTTTATAGACATAGCAGTGTAGATATTTCCATTGATATACTGATAGCTGTGTAGATATTTGCATGTTCATACAGATAGCGGTGTAGATATTTCCATGTTTATACAGATAGCGGTGTAGATATTTCCATCTTAATACAGATGGCGGTGTAGACACGTAAATGTTCGTACAGATGGCGGTTTAGATATTTCCATGTTCATACAGATGGCGGTGTTGATATTTCGAAGTTTATAGATGTAGCGCTGTAGTTATTTCCATATTTATAGAGAAATCTGTGTAGATATTTCCATGTATACGCAGATAGCTGTGAAGATATTTCCATGTTCATGCAGATGGCGGTGTAGATATTTCCATGTTTATAGAGATGGCGGTGTAGATATTTTCGTGTTTACACAGATGGCGGTGTAGATATTTCCATGTTTACACTGATAGCGGTGTAGATATATCCATGTTTACACAGATAGCGGTGTGGATATTTCCATGTTTATGCAGACAGCGGTGTAGATATTTCCATGTTTATACAGATAGCGGTGCGGTTATTTCCATGTTTATACAGATAGTGGTGCAGATATTTCCATGTTTATACAGATAGCGGTGTACATATTTCCATCTTAATACAGAAGGCGGTGTAGATATGTAAATGTTCGTACAGATGGCGGTGTAGATATTTCCATGTTCATACAGATGGCGGTGGAGATATTTCGAAGTTTATAGAAAAAGCGCGGTAGTTATTTCCATATTTATAGAGAAATCTGTGTAGATATTTCGATGTATATGCAGATAGCTGTGTAGATACTTCCATGTTCAGGCAGATAGCGGTGTAGATATTTCCATGTTTATACAGATAGTGTTGTAGATGTTTCCATGTTTATACAGATATCGGTTTAGATATTTCCATGTTTCTTCAGATAGCGGTGTGGATATTTGCATCTTAATACAGATGGCGGTGTAGATATTTCCATGTTCATACAGATGGCGGTGCAGGTATTTCCATGTTCATGCAGATGGCGTTGTATATATTTCCAGTTTTATAGAGATAGCGGTGTAGTTATTTCCATGTTTATAGAGATAGCGGGGTAGAATTTTCCATGTATGTACAGATAGCTATGTAGATATTTCCATGTTCATACAGATAGCGATGTAGTTATTTCCATGTTCATACAGATAGCGGTGTAGATATTTACATGTTCATACAGATAGTGGTGTATATATTTCCATATTCATACAGATAACGGTGCAGAAATTTCCATGTTCATACAGATGGCGGTGTAGATATTTACATGTTCATACAGGTAGCGGTGTAGATATTTACATGTTCATACAGGTAACGGTGTAGATATTTCCATGTTCATTCAGATAGCTGTGTAGATATTTCCATGTTCATACAGATAGCGGTGTAGGTATTTCCATGTTTATGGAGATAGCGGTGTAGATATTTCCATGTTTATTCAGATAGCGGTATAGATATTTCCATCTTTATACAGATGGTGGTGTAGATATTTCTATGTTTATAGATATGGCGGTCTAGAAATTTCCATGTTTACAGAGATAGTTTTGAAGTTATTACCAAGTTTATAGAAATAGCGGTGTAGATATTTCCATGTTTATACAGATAGCAGTGTAGCTATTTACATGTTTGTACAGATGGCGGTCGAGATATTTTCTTGTTTATACAGATAGCGGTGTATATATTTCCATGTTGATACAGTTAGCGGTATAGATATTTCCATGTTCATACAGATGGCGGTGTAGATATTTACATGTTCATACAGATTGCGGTGTAGATATTTCCATGTTCATACAGATGGCGATGTAGATATTTCCATGTTCATACAGATGGCGGTGTAGATATTTCCATGTTCTTACAGATGGCGGTGTACATATTTCTATGTTCATACAGATAACGGTGTAGATATTTCCATGTTCATACAGATAGCGGTGTAGATATTTCCATGTTCATACAGTTAGCGGTGTAGATATTTCCATGTTCATACAAATTGCGGTGTAGATATTTCCATGTTTATACAGATAGCAGTGTAGATATTTCCATGTTTATAGAGATAGCGGTGTAGATATTTCCATTGATATACAGATAGCTGAGTAGCTATTTGCATGTTCATACACATAGCGGTGTAGATATTTCCATGTTCATACAGATAGTGGTGTAGATATTTCCATGTTCGTACAGAGAGCGGTGTAGATATTTCCATGTTCCTACAGATAGCTGTGTAGATATTTCCATGTTCATACAGATAGCGGTGTAGGTATTTCCCTGTTCATACACTTAGCGGTGTAGATATTTCCATGTTCATACAGAAGGCAGTGTAGCTATTTACATGTTCATACAGATGGCGGTGTACATATTTCCATGTTCGTACGGATGGCAGTGTAGATATTTCCATGTTCATACAGGTGGTGGTGTAGATATTTCCGTGTTTATACAGATAGCAGTGAAGTTATTTCCATGTTTATAGAGATAGCAGTGTAGATATTTCCATTGATATACAGATTGCTGTGTAGATATTTGCATGTGCATACAGATAGCGGTGTAGATATTTCCATGTTCATACAGATGGCGGTGTAGATATTTACATGTTCATACAGTTGGCGGTGTAAATATTTCCATGTTCATACAGATGGCATTGTAGATATTTCAATGTTCATAGAGATGGCAGTGTAGATATTTCCATGTTTATGTAGATAGCGGTATAGATATTTCCATGTTTATACAGATGGTGTTGTAGATATTTCCATGTTTATAGAGATAGCGGTGCAGATAATTCCAATTTTATACAGATAGCAATGTAGATATTTCCAAGTTCACACAGATAGCGGTGTAGATATTTCCAAGTTTATAGAGATGGCGGTGTAGATATTTCCATGTTCATACAGACGGCGGTGTAGATATTTCCATGTTTATAGTGATGGCGGTGTAGATATTTTCATGTTTACACAGATAGCGGTGTAGACATTTTCATGATTACACAGATAGCGGTGTGGATATTTCCATGTTTATGCAGATAGCGGTGTAGGTATTTCCATGTTTATACAGATAGCGGTGTGGATATTTCCAGGTTTATACAGATAGTTGGGCAGATATTTCCATGTTTATACAGATAGCGGTGTAGATATTTCCATCTTAATACAGATGGCGTTCTAGATATGTCCATGTTCATACAGATGGCGGTGTAGATATTTTGAAGTTTATAGAGATAGCACTGTAGTTATTTCCGTATTTATAGAGAAATCTGTGGAGATATTTCCATGTATATGCAGATAGCTGTGTACATATTTCCATGTTCATGCAGATAGCAGTGTAGATATTTCCATGTTCATCCAGATGCCGGTGTAGATATATCCATGTTCATACGGATGGCGGTGAAGATATTTCCATGTTCATACAGATGGCGGTGTAGATAATTCCATGTTCATACAAATGGCGGTGTAGATATTTCCATTTTCATAGAGATGGCGGTGTAGATATTTCCATGCTCATACAAATGGCAGTGTAGATATTTCCATGTTCATAGAGATGGCGGTGTAGATATTTCCATGTTTATACAGATAGCAGTGTAGTTATTTCCATGGTTATAGAGATAGCAGTGTAGATATTTCCATTGATATACAGATAGCTGTGTAGATATTTGCATGTTCATACAGATAGCTGGGTAGATATTTCCATGTTCATAAAGATAGCGGTGTAGATATTTCCATGTTCATGCAGATAGCGGTGTAGATATTTCCATGTTCATGCAGATAGCGGTGTAGATATTTCCATGTTCATACAGATGGCGGTGTAGATATTTACATGTTCATACAGATGGCGGTATAGATATTTCCATGTTCATACAGATGGCGGTGTAGATATTTCCATGTTTATACAAATGGCGGTGTAGATATTTCCATGTTCATACAGATAGCAGTGTAGATATTTCCGTGTTCATACAGATAGCGGTGTAGATATTTCCATGTTCATACAGATGGCGGTGTAGATATTTCCATGTTCATAGAGATGGCGGTGTAGATATTTCCATGTTCATAGAGATGGCGGTGTAGATATTTCCATGTTTATTCAGATAGCAGTGTAGTTATTTCCATGTTTATAGACATAGCAGTGTAGATATTTCCATTGATATACTGATAGCTGTGTAGATATTTGCATGTTCATACAGATAGCGGTGTAGATATTTCCATGTTTATACAGATAGCGGTGTAGATATTTCCATCTTAATACAGATGGCGGTGTAGACACGTAAATGTTCGTACAGATGGCGGTTTAGATATTTCCATGTTCATACAGATGGCGGTGTTGATATTTCGAAGTTTATAGATGTAGCGCTGTAGTTATTTCCATATTTATAGAGAAATCTGTGTAGATATTTCCATGTATACGCAGATAGCTGTGAAGATATTTCCATGTTCATGCAGATGGCGGTGTAGATATTTCCATGTTTATAGAGATGGCGGTGTAGATATTTTCGTGTTTACACAGATGGCGGTGTAGATATTTCCATGTTTACACTGATAGCGGTGTAGATATATCCATGTTTACACAGATAGCGGTGTGGATATTTCCATGTTTATGCAGACAGCGGTGTAGATATTTCCATGTTTATACAGATAGCGGTGCGGTTATTTCCATGTTTATACAGATAGTGGTGCAGATATTTCCATGTTTATACAGATAGCGGTGTACATATTTCCATCTTAATACAGAAGGCGGTGTAGATATGTAAATGTTCGTACAGATGGCGGTGTAGATATTTCCATGTTCATACAGATGGCGGTGGAGATATTTCGAAGTTTATAGAAAAAGCGCGGTAGTTATTTCCATATTTATAGAGAAATCTGTGTAGATATTTCGATGTATATGCAGATAGCTGTGTAGATACTTCCATGTTCAGGCAGATAGCGGTGTAGATATTTCCATGTTCATCTAGATGCCAGTGTAGATATATCCATGTTCATACAGATAGCGGTGTATATATTTCCATGTTCATACAGACGGCGGTGTAGATATTTCCATGTTCATACAAATGGCGGTGTAGATATTTCCATGTTCATACAGATGGCGGTGTAGATATTTCCATGTTCGTACAGATGGCGGTGTAGATATTTCCATGTTCATACAGGTGGCGGTGTAGTTATTTCCATGTTTTTACAGATAGCAGTGTAGTTATTTCCATGTTTATAGAGATAGCAGTGTAGATATTTCTGTTGATATACAGATAGCTTTGTAGATATTTGCATGTTCATACAGATAGCGGTGTAGATATTTCCATGTTCATACAGACAGCGGTGTAGATATTTCCATGTTCATACACATAGCGGTGTAGATATTTCCATGTTCATACAGATAACGGTGTAGATATTTCCATGTTCATACAGATAGCGGTGTAGATATTTCCATGTTCATACAGTTAGCGGGGTAGATGTTTCCATGTTCATACAGATGGCGGTGTAGATATTTCCATGTTCGTACAGATGGCGGTGTAGATATTTCCATGTCCATAGAGATGGTCGCGTAGATATTTCCATGTTTATGCAGATAGCGGTATAGATATTTCCATGGTTATACAGATGGTGGTGTAGATATTTCCATGTTTATAGAGATGGCGGTCTAGATATTTCCATGTTTATAGAGATAGTGGTGTAGTTATTTCCAAGTTTATAGAGATGGCGTTGTAGAAATTTCCATGTTTATACTGATAGCGGTGAAGATATTTCCATGTTTATACAGATAGCGGTGTAGATATTTCCATGTTTATACAGATAGTGGTGTAGATATTTCCATGTTTATAGAGATAGCGGTGCAGATAATTCCAATTTTATACAGATAGCAATGTAGATATTTCCAAGTTCACACAGATAGCGGTGTAGATATTTCCAAGTTTATAGAGATGGCGGTGTAGATATTTCCATGTTCATACAGACGCCGGTGTAGATATTTCCATGTTTATAGAGATGGCGGTGTAGATATTTTCATGTTTACACAGATAGCGGTGTAGACATTTCCATGATTACACAGATAGCGGTGTGGATATTTCCATGTTTATGCAGATAGCGGTGTAGATATTTCCATGTTTATACAGATAGCGGTGTGGATATTTCTATGTTTATACAGATAGTTGGGCAGATATTTCCATGTTTATACAGATAGCGGTGTAGATATTTCCATCTTAATACAGATGGCGTTGTAGATATGTCCATGTTCATACAGATGGCGGTGTAGATATTTCAAAGTTTATAGATGTAGCGCTGTAGTTATTTCCATATTTATAGAGAAATCTGTGTAGATATTTCCATGTATACGCAGATAGCTGTGAAGATATTTCCATGTTCATGCAGACGGTGGTGTAGATATTTCCATGTTTATAGAGATGGCGGTGTAGATATTTTCATGTTTACACAGATGGCGGTGTAGATATTTCCATGTTTACACTGATAGCGGTGTAGATATATCCATGTTTACACAGATAGCGGTGTGGATATTTCCATGTTTATGCAGACAGCGGTGTAGATATTTCCATGTTTATACAGATAGCGGTGCGGTTATTTCCATGTTTATACAGATAGTGGTGCAGATATTTCCATGTTTATACAGATAGCGGTGTAGATATTTCCATCTTAATACAGAAGGCGGTGTAGATATGTAAATGTTCGTACAGATGGCGGTGTAGATATTTCCATGTTCATACAGATGGCGGTGGAGATATTTCGAAGTTTATAGAAAAAGCGCGGTAGTTATTTCCATATTTATAGAGAAATCTGTGTAGATATTTCCATGTATATGCAGATAGCTGTGTAGATATTTCCATGTTCATACAGATGGCGGTGTAGATATTTCCATGTTCATACAAATGGCGGTGTAGATATTTCCATGTTCATAGAGATGGCGGTGTAGATATTTCCATGTTCATACAAATGGCGGTGTAGATATTTCCATATTCATAGAGAAGGCGGTGTAGATATTTCCATGTTTATATAGATAGTAGTGTAGTTATTTCCATGTTTATAGAGATAGCAGTGTAGATATTTCCATTGATATACAGATAGCTGTGTAGATATTTCCATGTTCATGCAGATAGCGGTGAAGGTATTTCCATGTTCATACAGTTAGTGGTGTAGATATTTCCATGTTCATACAGATGGCGGTGTAGATATTTACATGTTCATACAGATGGCGGTGTAGATATTTCCATGTTCGTACAGATGGCGGTGTTGATATTTCCATGTTCATAGTGATGGCGGTGTAGGTATTTCTGTGTTTATGCAGATAGCGGTATAGATATTTCCATGTTTATACAGATGGTGTTGTAGATATTTCCATGTTTATAGAGATTGCAGTCTAGATATTTCCATGTTTATAGAGATAGTGGTGTAGTTATTTCCAAGTTTATAGAGACAGCGTTGTAGATATTTCCATGTTTATACAGATAGCGGTGAAGATATTTCCATGTTTATACAGATAGCGGTGTAGATATTTAAATGTTTATACAGATAGCGGTGTAGATATTTCCATGTTTATAGAGATACTGGTGCAGATAATTCCAATTTTATACAGATAGCAGTGTAGATATTTTCAAGTTCATACAGATAGCGGTGTAGATATTTCCACGTTTATATAGATGGTGGTGTAGATATTTCCATGTTCATACAGATGGCGCTGTAGATATTTCCAAGTTTATAGAGATGGTGGTGTAGATATTTTCATGTTTACACAGATGGCCGTGTAGATATTTCCATGTTTACACAGAAAGCGGTGTAGACAATTCCATGTTTACACAGACAGCGGTGTGGATATTTCCATGTTTATGCAGATAGCGTTGCAGATATTTGCATGTTTATACAGAGAGCGGTGCAGATATTTCCATGTTTATACAGATAGTTGGGCAGATATTTCCATGTTTATACAGATAGCGGTGTATATATTTCCATGTTCATACAAATGGCGGTGTAGATATTTGCATGTTCATAGCGATGGCGGTATAGATATTTCCATGTTTATACAGAGGGCGTTTAGATGTTTCCATGTTTACAGAGATAGCAGTGTAGATATTTCCATGTTGATATACATAGCGGAGAATATATTTCCAACTTTATAGAGATAGCGGTGTAGATATTTCTATATTTATAGAGATAGCGTTGTAGATATTTCCATGTTTATACAGATAGCGGTATATGTATTTCCATGTTTGTAGAAATAGTGGTGTAGTTATTTCCAAGTTCATAGAGATAGCGATGTAGATATTTCCATGTTTATACAGATAGCGGTGAAGATATTTCCATGTTTATACAGATAGCGGTGTAGATATTTCCATGTTCATACAGTTAGCGGTGTAGATATTTCCATGTTCATACAGGTGGCGGTGTAGATATTTCCATGTTCATACACATGGCGGTGTAGATATTTCCATGTTCATAGAGGTGGTGGTGTAGATATTTCCATGTTCATACAAGTGGCGGTGTAGATATTTCCATGTTCATAGAGATGGATGTGTAGATATTTCCATATTTATACAGATAGCAGTGTAGTTATTTCCATGTTTATAGGGATAGCAGTGTAGATATTTTCATTGATATACAGACAGCTGTGTAGATATTTGCATGTTCATACAGATAGCGGTCTAGATATTTCCATGTTCATACAGATAGCGGTGTAGATATTTCCATGTTCATACAGATAGCGGTGTAGATATTTCCATGTTCATACAGATAGCGGAGTAGATATTTCCATGTTCATACAGATAGCGGTGTAGATATTTCCATGTTCATACAGTTAGCGGTGTAGATATTTCCATGTTCATACAGATGGCGGCGTGGATATTTACATGTTCATACAGATGGCGGTGTAGATATTTCCATGTTCATACAGATGGCGGTGTAGATATTTCCATGTTCATACAGATAGCGGTGTAGATATTTCCATGTTCATACAGATAGCGGTGTAGATATTTCCATGTTCATACAGAGAGCGGTGTAGATATTTCCATGTTCATACAGATAGCGGTGTAGATATTTCCATGTTCATACCGATAGCGGTGTAGATATTTCCATGTTCATACAGTTAGCGGCGTAGATATTTCCATGTTCATACAGATGGCGGTGTAGATATTCACATGTTCATACAGATGGCGGTGTAGATGTTTCCATGTTCGTACGGATGGCAGTGTAGATATTTCCTTGTTCATACGGGTGGCGGTGTAGATATTTCCATGTTTATACAGATAGCAGTGTAGTTATTTCCATGTTTATAGAGACAGCTGTGTAGATATTTCAATTGATATACAGATAGCTTTGTAGATATTTCCATGTTCATACAGATAGCGGTGTAGATATTTCCACGTTCGTACAGATAGCGGTGTAGATATTTCCATTTTCATACAGATAGCGGTGTAGATATTTCCATGTTCATACAGATTACGGCGTAGATATTTCCATGTTCATACAGATAGCAGTGTAGATATTTCCATGTTCATACAGTTAGCGGTGTAGACATTTCCATGTTCATACAAATGGCGGTGTAGATATTTACATGTTCATACAGATGGCGGTATAGATATTTCCATGTTCGTACAGATGGCGGTGTAGATATTTCCATGTTCATAGAGATGGCGGTGTAGATATTTCCATGTTTATGCAGATAGCGGTATCGATATTTCCATGTTTATACAGATGGTGGTGTAGATATTTCCATGTTTATAGAGATGACGGTATAGATATTTCCATGTATACAGAGATAGTGGTGTAGTTATTTCCAAGTTTATAGAGACAGCGTTGTAGGTATTTCCATGTTTATACAGATAGCCGTGAAGATATTTCCATGTTTATACAGATAGCGGTGTAGATATTTCATGTTTATACAGATAGCAGTGTAGATATTTCCATGTTTATAGAGATAGTGGTGTAGATAATTTCAATTTCATACAGAGAGCAGTGTAGATATTTCCAAGTTCGTACAGATAGCGGTGTAAATATTTCCACGTTTATAGAGATGGCGGTGTAGATATTTCCATGTTCATACAGAGGACGGTGTAGATATTTCCATGTTAATAGGGATGGCGGTGTAGATATTTTCATGTTTACGCATATGGCGGTGTAGATATTTCCATGTTTACACAGATAGCGGTGTAGACATTTCCATGTTTACACAGATAGCGGTGGGGCTATTTCCATGTTTATGCAGATAGCAGTGTAGATATTTCCATGTTTATACAGATAGTGGTGCGGATATTTCCATGTTTATACAGATAGGTAGATATTTCCATGTTTATACAGATGGCGGTGTAGATATTTCCATCTTAATACAGATGGCGGTGTAGATATGTCCATGTTTGTACAGATGGCGGTGTAGATATTTCCAAGTTCCTACAGATGGCGGTGTAGATATTTCGATGTTTATAGAGATAGCGCTGTAGTTATTTCCATATTTATAGAGAAATCTGTGTAGATATTTCCATGTATATTCAGATAGCTCTGTAGATATTTCCATGTTCATACAGATAGCGGTGTAGATATTTCCATGTTCATCCAGATGCCTGTGTACATATATCCATGTTCATACAGATGGCGGTGAAGATATTTCCATGTTCATACAGATGGTGGTGTAGATATTTCCATGTTCATACAAATGGCGGTGTAGATATTTCCATGTTCATAGAGATGGCGGTGTAGATATTTCCATGTTCATATAAATGACGGTGGAGATATTTCCATGTTCATAGAGATGGCGGTGTAGATATTTCCATATTTATAGAGATAGTAGTGTAGTTATTTCCATGTTTATAGAGATAGCAGTGTAGATATTTCCATTGATATACAGATGGCTGTGTAGATATTTGCATGTTCATAGAGATAGCGGTGTAGATATTTGCATGTTCATAGAGATAGCGGTGTAGATATTTCCATGTTCATACAGATAGCGGTGTAGATATTTGCATGTTCATAGAGATAGCGGTGTAGATATTTGCATGTTCATAGAGATAGCGGTGTAGATATTTCCATGTTCATACAGATAGCGGTGTAGATATTTCCATGTTCATACAGATAGCGTTGTAGATATTTCCATGTTCATACAGATAGCGTTGTAGATATTTCCATGTTCATACAGTTAGCAGTGTAGATATTCCCATCTTCATACAGATGGCGGTGTAGATATTTACATGTTCACAGAGATGGCGGTGTAGATATTTCCATGTTCATACTGGTGGCGCTGTAGATATTTCCATGTTTATACAGATAGCAGTGTTGTTATTTCCATGTTTATAGAGATAGCAGTGTAGATATTTCCATTGATTTACAGATAGCTGTGTAGATATTTGCATGTTCATTCAGATAGTGGTGTAGATATTTCCATGTTTATACAGATATCGGTGCAGATATTTCCAAGTTTATACAGATAGTTGGGCAGATATTTCCATGTTTATACAGATAGCGGTGTAGATATTTCCATCTTTATACAGATGGCGGTGTAGATATTTCGAAGTTTATAGAGATAGCGCTTTAGTTATTTCCATATTTATAGAGAAATCTCTGTAAATATTTCCGTGTATATTCAGATAGCTGTGTAGATATTTCCATGTTCATGCAGATAGCGGTGTAGATATTTCCATGTTCATCCAGATGCTGGTGTACATATATCCATGTTCATACAGATGGCGGTGAAGATATTTCCATGTTCATACATATGGTGGTGTAGATATTTCCATGTTCATACAAATGGTGGTGTATATATTTCCATGTTCATAGAGATGGCGGTGCAGATATTTCCGTGTTCATACAAATGGCAGTGTAGATATTTCCATGTTCATAGAGATGGCGGTGTAGATATTTCCATATTTATACAGATAGCAGTGTAGTTATTTCCATGTTTATAGAGATAGCAGTGTAGATATTTCCATTGATATACAGATAGCTGTGTAGATATTTGCATGTTCATAGAGATAGCGGTGTAGATATTTCCATGTTCGTACAGATAGCGGTGTAGATATTTCCTTGTTCATACTGATAGCGGTGTAGATATTTCCATGTTCATAAAGATAGCGGTGTAGATATTTCCATGTTCATACAGTTAGCGGTGTAGATATTTCCATGTTCATACAGATGGCGGTGTAGATATTTCCATGTTCATACACATGGCGGTGTAGATATTTCCATGTTCATAGAGGTGGTGGTGTAGATATTTCCATGTTCATACAAGTGGCGGTGTAGATATTTCCATGTTCATAGAGATGGAGGTGTAGATATTTCCATATTTATACAGATAGCAGTGTAGTTATTTCCATGTTTATAGGGATAGCAGTGTAGATATTTTCATTGATATACAGATAGCTGTGTAGATATTCGCATGTTCATACAGATAGCGGTCTAGATATTTCCATGTTCATACAGATAGCGGTGTATATATTTCCATGTTCATACAGATAGCGGTGTAGATATTTCCATGTTCATACAGATTGCGGAGGAGATATTTCCATGTTCATACAGATAGCGGTGTAGATATTTCCATGTTCATACAGTTAGCGGTGTAGATATTCCCATGTTCATACAGATGGCGGCGTAGATATTTACATGTTCATACAGATGGCGGTGTAGATGTTTCAATGTTCATACAGATAGCGTTGTAGATATTTCCATGTTCATACAGATAGCGGTGTAGATATTTCCATGTTCATACAGATAGCGGTGTAGATATTTCCATGTTCATACAGAGAGCGGTGTAGATATTTCCATGTTCATACAGATAGCGGTGTAGATATTTCCATGTCCATACCAACAGCGGTGTAGATATTTCCATGTTCATACAGTTAGCGGCGTAGATATTTCCATGTTCATACAGATGGCGGTGTAGATATTTAAATGTTCGTACATATGGCGGTGTAGTTATTTTCATGTTCAGTTAGCCGCGTAGATATTTCCATGTTCATACAGATGGCGTTGTAGATATTTCCATGTTCGTATGGATGGCAGTGTAGATATTTCCACTTTCATACAGGTGGCGGTGTAGATATTTCCATGTTTATACAGATAGCAGTGTAGTTATTTCCATGTTTATAGAGATAGCAGTGTAGATATTTCCATTGATATACAGATAGCTGTGTAGATATTTCCATGTTCATACAGAGAGCGGTGTAGATATTTCCATGTTCATACAGATAGCGGTGTAGTTATTTCCATGTTCATACAGATAGCGGTGTAGATATTTCCATGTTCATACAGATAGCGTTGTAGGTAGTTCCATGCTTATACAGTCAGCGGTGTAGATATTTCCATGTTCATACAGATGGCATTGTAGATATTTACATGTTCATACAGATGGCGGTGTAGATATTTCCATGTTCGTACGGATGGCAGTGTAGATATTTCCATGTTCATACAGGTGGCGGTGTAGATATTTCCATGTTTATACAGATAGCAGTGTAGTTATTTCCGTGTTCATAGAGATAGCAGTGCAGATATTTCCATTAATAAACAGATAGCTGTGTAGATATTTGCATGTTCTTACAGATAGCGGTATAGATATTTCCATGTTCATACAGATAGCGGTGTAGATATTTCCATGTTCATACAGATGGCGGTGTATATATTTACATGTTCATAGAGATGGGGGAGTAGATATTTCCATGTTTATGCAGATAGCGGTATAGATATTTCCATGTTTATACAGATGGTGGTGTAGATATTTCCATGTTTATAGTGATGGCGGTCTAGATATTCCCATGTTTATAGAGATAGTGGTGTAGTTATTTCCAAGTTTATAGAGACAGCGTTGTAGATATTTCCATGTTTATACAGATAGCGGTGTAGATATTTCATGTTTATACAGATAGCAGTGTAGATACTTTCATGTTTATAGAGATAGTGGTGTACATAATTTCAATTTCATACAGAGAGCAGTGTAGATATTTCCAAGTTCGTACAGATAGCGGTGTAGATATTTCCACGTTTATAGAGATGGCGGTGTAGATATTTCCATGTTCATACAGAGGACGGTGTAGATATTTCCATGTTAATAGGGATGGCGGTGTAGATATTTTCATGTTTACACAGATGGCGGTGTAGATATTTCCATGTTTACACAGATAGCGGTGTAGACATTTCCATGTTTACACAGATAGCGGTGTGGATATTTCCATGTTTATGCAGATAGCAGTGTAGATATTTCCATGTTTATACCGATAGTGGTGCGGATATTTCCATGTTTATACAGATAGGTAGATATTTCCATGTTTATACAGATGGCGGTGTAGATATTTCCATCTTAATACAGATGGCGGTGTAGATATGTCCATGTTTGTACAGATGGCGGTGTAGATATTTCCATGTTCCTACAGATGGCGGTGTAGATATTTCGATGTTTATAGAGATAGCGCTGTAGTTATTTCCATATTTATAGAGAAATCTGTGTAGATATTTCCATGTATATTCAGATAGCTGTGTAGATATTTCCATGTTCATACAGATAGCGGTGTAGATATTTCCATGTTCATCCAGATGCCTGTGTACATATATCCATGTTCATACAGATGGCGGTGAAGATATTTCCATGTTCATACAGATGGTGGTGTAGATATTTCCATGTTCATACAAATGGCGGTGTAGATATTTCCATGTTCATAGAGATGGCGGTGTAGATATTTCCATGTTCATATAAATGGCGGTGGAGATATTTCCATGTTCATAGAGATGGCGGTGTAGATATTTCCATATTTATAGAGATAGTAGTGTAGTTATTTCCATGTTTATAGAGATAGCAGTGTAGATATTTCCATTGATATACAGATGGCTGTGTAGATATTTGCATGTTCATAGAGATAGCGGTGTAGATATTTGCATGTTCATAGAGATAGCGGTGTAGATATTTCCATGTTCATACAGATGGCGGTGTAGATATTTCCATGTTCGTACGGATGGCAGTGTAGATATTTCGTTGTTCATACAGGTGGCGGTGTAGATATTTCCATGTTTATACAGATAGCAGTGTAGTTATTTCCATGTTTCTAGAGACAGCTGTGTAGATATTTCCATTGATATACAGATAGCTGTGTAGATATTTGCATGTTCATACAGATAGCGGTGTAGATATTTCCATGTTCGTACAGATAGCGGTGTAGATATTTCCATGTTCATACAGATAGCGGTGTAGATATTTCCATGTTCATACAGATAGCGGTGTAGATATTTCCATGTTCATACAGACAACAGTGTAGATATTTCCATGTTCATCCAGATGCCGGTGTAGATATATCCATGTTCATACAAATGGGGGTGAAGATATTTCCATGTTCATACAGATGGCGGTGTAGATATTTCCATGTTCATGCAAATGGCGGTGTAGATATTTCCATGTTCATAGAGATGGCATTGTAGATATTTCCATGTACATACAAATGGCGGTGTAGATATTTCCATGTTCGTACAGATGGCGGTGCAGATATTTCCATGTTCATACAGTTAGCCGTGTAGATATTTCCATGTTCATACAGAGGGCGGTGTAGATATTTACATGTTCATACATATAGCGGTGTAGATATTTCCATGTTCGTATGGATGGCAGTGTAGATATTTCCATGTTCATACAGGTGGCGGTGTAGATATTTCCATGTTTATACAGATAGCGGTGTAGATATTTCCATGTTCATACAGATAGCGGTGTAGATATTTCCATGTCCATACCAACAGCGGTGTAGATATTTCCATGTTCATACAGTTAGCGGCGTAGATATTTCCATGTTCATACAGATGGCGGTGTAGATATTTAAATGTTCGTACATATGGCGGTGTAGTTATTTTCATGTTCAGTTAGCCGCGTAGATATTTCCATGTTCATACAGATGGCGTTGTAGATATTTCCATGTTCGTATGGATGGCAGTGTAGATATTTCCACTTTCATACAGGTGGCGGTGTAGATATTTCCATGTTTATACAGATAGCAGTGTAGTTATTTCCATGTTTATAGAGATAGCAGTGTAGATATTTCCATTGATATACAGATAGCTGTGTAGATATTTCCATGTTCATACAGAGAGCGGTGTAGATATTTCCATGTTCATACAGATAGCGGTGTAGTTATTTCCATGTTCATACAGATAGCGGTGTAGATATTTCCATGTTCATACAGATAGCGTTGTAGGTAGTTCCATGCTTATACAGTCAGCGGTGTAGATATTTCCATGTTCATACAGATGGCATTGTAGATATTTACATGTTCATACAGATGGCGGTGTAGATATTTCCATGTTCGTACGGATGGCAGTGTAGATATTTCCATGTTCATACAGGTGGCGGTGTAGATATTTCCATGTTTATACAGATAGCAGTGTAGTTATTTCCGTGTTCATAGAGATAGCAGTGCAGATATTTCCATTAATAAACAGATAGCTGTGTAGATATTTGCATGTTCTTACAGATAGCGGTATAGATATTTCCATGTTCATACAGATAGCGGTGTAGATATTTCCATGTTCATACAGATGGCGGTGTATATATTTACATGTTCATAGAGATGGGGGAGTAGATATTTCCATGTTTATGCAGATAGCGGTATAGATATTTCCATGTTTATACAGATGGTGGTGTAGATATTTCCATGTTTATAGTGATGGCGGTCTAGATATTCCCATGTTTATAGAGATAGTGGTGTAGTTATTTCCAAGTTTATAGAGACAGCGTTGTAGATATTTCCATGTTTATACAGATAGCGGTGTAGATATTTCATGTTTATACAGATAGCAGTGTAGATACTTTCATGTTTATAGAGATAGTGGTGTACATAATTTCAATTTCATACAGAGAGCAGTGTAGATATTTCCAAGTTCGTACAGATAGCGGTGTAGATATTTCCACGTTTATAGAGATGGCGGTGTAGATATTTCCATGTTCATACAGAGGACGGTGTAGATATTTCCATGTTAATAGGGATGGCGGTGTAGATATTTTCATGTTTACACAGATGGCGGTGTAGATATTTCCATGTTTACACAGATAGCGGTGTAGACATTTCCATGTTTACACAGATAGCGGTGTGGATATTTCCATGTTTATGCAGATAGCAGTGTAGATATTTCCATGTTTATACCGATAGTGGTGCGGATATTTCCATGTTTATACAGATAGGTAGATATTTCCATGTTTATACAGATGGCGGTGTAGATATTTCCATCTTAATACAGATGGCGGTGTAGATATGTCCATGTTTGTACAGATGGCGGTGTAGATATTTCCATGTTCCTACAGATGGCGGTGTAGATATTTCGATGTTTATAGAGATAGCGCTGTAGTTATTTCCATATTTATAGAGAAATCTGTGTAGATATTTCCATGTATATTCAGATAGCTGTGTAGATATTTCCATGTTCATACAGATAGCGGTGTAGATATTTCCATGTTCATCCAGATGCCTGTGTACATATATCCATGTTCATACAGATGGCGGTGAAGATATTTCCATGTTCATACAGATGGTGGTGTAGATATTTCCATGTTCATACAAATGGCGGTGTAGATATTTCCATGTTCATAGAGATGGCGGTGTAGATATTTCCATGTTCATATAAATGGCGGTGGAGATATTTCCATGTTCATAGAGATGGCGGTGTAGATATTTCCATATTTATAGAGATAGTAGTGTAGTTATTTCCATGTTTATAGAGATAGCAGTGTAGATATTTCCATTGATATACAGATGGCTGTGTAGATATTTGCATGTTCATAGAGATAGCGGTGTAGATATTTGCATGTTCATAGAGATAGCGGTGTAGATATTTCCATGTTCATACAGATGGCGGTGTAGATATTTCCATGTTCGTACGGATGGCAGTGTAGATATTTCGTTGTTCATACAGGTGGCGGTGTAGATATTTCCATGTTTATACAGATAGCAGTGTAGTTATTTCCATGTTTCTAGAGACAGCTGTGTAGATATTTCCATTGATATACAGATAGCTGTGTAGATATTTGCATGTTCATACAGATAGCGGTGTAGATATTTCCATGTTCGTACAGATAGCGGTGTAGATATTTCCATGTTCATACAGATAGCGGTGTAGATATTTCCATGTTCATACAGATAGCGGTGTAGATATTTCCATGTTCATACAGACAACAGTGTAGATATTTCCATGTTCATCCAGATGCCGGTGTAGATATATCCATGTTCATACAAATGGGGGTGAAGATATTTCCATGTTCATACAGATGGCGGTGTAGATATTTCCATGTTCATGCAAATGGCGGTGTAGATATTTCCATGTTCATAGAGATGGCATTGTAGATATTTCCATGTACATACAAATGGCGGTGTAGATATTTCCATGTTCGTACAGATGGCGGTGCAGATATTTCCATGTTCATACAGTTAGCCGTGTAGATATTTCCATGTTCATACAGAGGGCGGTGTAGATATTTACATGTTCATACATATAGCGGTGTAGATATTTCCATGTTCGTATGGATGGCAGTGTAGATATTTCCATGTTCATACAGGTGGCGGTGTAGATATTTCCATGTTTATACAGATAGCAGTGTAGTTATTTCCTTGTTTATAGAGAAATCAGTGCAGATATTACCATTGATAAACAGATAGCTGTGTAGATATTTCCATGTTTATACAGATAGCGGTATAGATATTTCCATGTTCACACAGATAGCGGTGTAGATATTTCCATGTTCATACAGATGGCGGTGTAGATATTTACATGTTCATAGAGATGGCGGTGTAGATATTTCCATGTTTATGAAGATAGCGGTATAGATATTTCCATGTTTATACAGATGGTGGTGTAGAAATTTCCATGTTTATGAAGATAGCTGTATAGATATTCCATGTTTATACAGATAGCGGTGAAGATATTTCCATGTTTATACAGATGGTGGTGTAGTTATTTCCAAGTTTATAGAGACAGCGTTGTAGATATTTCCATGTTTATACAGACAGCGGTGTAGATATTTCCATGTTGATAGAGATAGTGGTGTAGATAATTCCAATTTTATACAGATAGCAGTGTAGATATTTCCAAGTTCATACAGATAGCGGTGTAGATATTTACATGTTTATAGAGATGGCGTTGTAGATATTTCCATGTTCATACAGATGGCGGTATAGATATTTCCATGTTTATAGAGATGGCGGTGCAGATATTTTCATCTTTACACAGATGGCGGTGTAGATATTTCCATGTTTACACAGATAGCGGTGTGGACATTTCCATGTTTACACAGATAGCGGTGTGGATATTTCCATGTTTAAGCAGATAGCGGTATAGATATTTCCATGTTTATACAGATATTGGTGCGGATATTTCCATGTTTATACAGATGGTGGTGCAGATATTTCCATGTTTATAAAGATAGCGGTGTAGATATTTCCAGCTTAATACAGATGGCGGTGTAGATATGTCCATGTTCGTACAGATGGCGGTGTAGATATGTCCAAGTTCATACAGATGGCGGTGTAGATATTTGCATGTTCATACAGATAGCGGTGTAGATATTTCCACGTTCATACAGATAGCGGTGTAGATATTTCCATGTTCATACAGAGAGCGGTGTAGATATTTCCATGTTCATACAGATAACGGTGTAGATATTTCCATGTTCATACATAAAACGGTGTTTATAATTCCAATTTTATACAGATAGCAGTGTAGATATAACTAAGTTCATACAGATAGCGGAGGAGATATTTCCATGTTCATACAGATAGCGGTGTAGATATTTCCATGTTCATACAGTTAGCGGTGTAGATATTCCCATGTTCATACAGATGGCGGCGTAGATATTTACATGTTCATACAGATGGCGGTGTAGATGTTTCAATGTTCATACAGATAGCGTTGTAGATATTTCCATGTTCATACAGATAGCGGTGTAGATATTTCCATGTTCATACAGATAGCGGTGTAGATATTTCCATGTTCATACAGAGAGCGGTGTAGATATTTCCATGTTCATACAGATAGCGGTGTAGATATTTCCATGTCCATACCAACAGCGGTGTAGATATTTCCATGTTCATACAGTTAGCGGCGTAGATATTTCCATGTTCATACAGATGGCGGTGTAGATATTTAAATGTTCGTACATATGGCGGTGTAGTTATTTTCATGTTCAGTTAGCCGCGTAGATATTTCCATGTTCATACAGATGGCGTTGTAGATATTTCCATGTTCGTATGGATGGCAGTGTAGATATTTCCACTTTCATACAGGTGGCGGTGTAGATATTTCCATGTTTATACAGATAGCAGTGTAGTTATTTCCATGTTTATAGAGATAGCAGTGTAGATATTTCCATTGATATACAGATAGCTGTGTAGATATTTCCATGTTCATACAGAGAGCGGTGTAGATATTTCCATGTTCATACAGATAGCGGTGTAGTTATTTCCATGTTCATACAGATAGCGGTGTAGATATTTCCATGTTCATACAGATAGCGTTGTAGGTAGTTCCATGCTTATACAGTCAGCGGTGTAGATATTTCCATGTTCATACAGATGGCATTGTAGATATTTACATGTTCATACAGATGGCGGTGTAGATATTTCCATGTTCGTACGGATGGCAGTGTAGATATTTCCATGTTCATACAGGTGGCGGTGTAGATATTTCCATGTTTATACAGATAGCAGTGTAGTTATTTCCGTGTTCATAGAGATAGCAGTGCAGATATTTCCATTAATAAACAGATAGCTGTGTAGATATTTGCATGTTCTTACAGATAGCGGTATAGATATTTCCATGTTCATACAGATAGCGGTGTAGATATTTCCATGTTCATACAGATGGCGGTGTATATATTTACATGTTCATAGAGATGGGGGAGTAGATATTTCCATGTTTATGCAGATAGCGGTATAGATATTTCCATGTTTATACAGATGGTGGTGTAGATATTTCCATGTTTATAGTGATGGCGGTCTAGATATTCCCATGTTTATAGAGATAGTGGTGTAGTTATTTCCAAGTTTATAGAGACAGCGTTGTAGATATTTCCATGTTTATACAGATAGCGGTGTAGATATTTCATGTTTATACAGATAGCAGTGTAGATACTTTCATGTTTATAGAGATAGTGGTGTACATAATTTCAATTTCATACAGAGAGCAGTGTAGATATTTCCAAGTTCGTACAGATAGCGGTGTAGATATTTCCACGTTTATAGAGATGGCGGTGTAGATATTTCCATGTTCATACAGAGGACGGTGTAGATATTTCCATGTTAATAGGGATGGCGGTGTAGATATTTTCATGTTTACACAGATGGCGGTGTAGATATTTCCATGTTTACACAGATAGCGGTGTAGACATTTCCATGTTTACACAGATAGCGGTGTGGATATTTCCATGTTTATGCAGATAGCAGTGTAGATATTTCCATGTTTATACCGATAGTGGTGCGGATATTTCCATGTTTATACAGATAGGTAGATATTTCCATGTTTATACAGATGGCGGTGTAGATATTTCCATCTTAATACAGATGGCGGTGTAGATATGTCCATGTTTGTACAGATGGCGGTGTAGATATTTCCATGTTCCTACAGATGGCGGTGTAGATATTTCGATGTTTATAGAGATAGCGCTGTAGTTATTTCCATATTTATAGAGAAATCTGTGTAGATATTTCCATGTATATTCAGATAGCTGTGTAGATATTTCCATGTTCATACAGATAGCGGTGTAGATATTTCCATGTTCATCCAGATGCCTGTGTACATATATCCATGTTCATACAGATGGCGGTGAAGATATTTCCATGTTCATACAGATGGTGGTGTAGATATTTCCATGTTCATACAAATGGCGGTGTAGATATTTCCATGTTCATAGAGATGGCGGTGTAGATATTTCCATGTTCATATAAATGGCGGTGGAGATATTTCCATGTTCATAGAGATGGCGGTGTAGATATTTCCATATTTATAGAGATAGTAGTGTAGTTATTTCCATGTTTATAGAGATAGCAGTGTAGATATTTCCATTGATATACAGATGGCTGTGTAGATATTTGCATGTTCATAGAGATAGCGGTGTAGATATTTGCATGTTCATAGAGATAGCGGTGTAGATATTTCCATGTTCATACAGATGGCGGTGTAGATATTTCCATGTTCGTACGGATGGCAGTGTAGATATTTCGTTGTTCATACAGGTGGCGGTGTAGATATTTCCATGTTTATACAGATAGCAGTGTAGTTATTTCCATGTTTCTAGAGACAGCTGTGTAGATATTTCCATTGATATACAGATAGCTGTGTAGATATTTGCATGTTCATACAGATAGCGGTGTAGATATTTCCATGTTCGTACAGATAGCGGTGTAGATATTTCCATGTTCATACAGATAGCGGTGTAGATATTTCCATGTTCATACAGATAGCGGTGTAGATATTTCCATGTTCATACAGACAACAGTGTAGATATTTCCATGTTCATCCAGATGCCGGTGTAGATATATCCATGTTCATACAAATGGGGGTGAAGATATTTCCATGTTCATACAGATGGCGGTGTAGATATTTCCATGTTCATGCAAATGGCGGTGTAGATATTTCCATGTTCATAGAGATGGCATTGTAGATATTTCCATGTACATACAAATGGCGGTGTAGATATTTCCATGTTCGTACAGATGGCGGTGCAGATATTTCCATGTTCATACAGTTAGCCGTGTAGATATTTCCATGTTCATACAGAGGGCGGTGTAGATATTTACATGTTCATACATATAGCGGTGTAGATATTTCCATGTTCGTATGGATGGCAGTGTAGATATTTCCATGTTCATACAGGTGGCGGTGTAGATATTTCCATGTTTATACAGATAGCAGTGTAGTTATTTCCTTGTTTATAGAGAAATCAGTGCAGATATTACCATTGATAAACAGATAGCTGTGTAGATATTTCCATGTTTATACAGATAGCGGTATAGATATTTCCATGTTCACACAGATAGCGGTGTAGATATTTCCATGTTCATACAGATGGCGGTGTAGATATTTACATGTTCATAGAGATGGCGGTGTAGATATTTCCATGTTTATGAAGATAGCGGTATAGATATTTCCATGTTTATACAGATGGTGGTGTAGAAATTTCCATGTTTATGAAGATAGCTGTATAGATATTCCATGTTTATACAGATAGCGGTGAAGATATTTCCATGTTTATACAGATGGTGGTGTAGTTATTTCCAAGTTTATAGAGACAGCGTTGTAGATATTTCCATGTTTATACAGACAGCGGTGTAGATATTTCCATGTTGATAGAGATAGTGGTGTAGATAATTCCAATTTTATACAGATAGCAGTGTAGATATTTCCAAGTTCATACAGATAGCGGTGTAGATATTTACATGTTTATAGAGATGGCGTTGTAGATATTTCCATGTTCATACAGATGGCGGTATAGATATTTCCATGTTTATAGAGATGGCGGTGCAGATATTTTCATCTTTACACAGATGGCGGTGTAGATATTTCCATGTTTACACAGATAGCGGTGTGGACATTTCCATGTTTACACAGATAGCGGTGTGGATATTTCCATGTTTAAGCAGATAGCGGTATAGATATTTCCATGTTTATACAGATATTGGTGCGGATATTTCCATGTTTATACAGATGGTGGTGCAGATATTTCCATGTTTATAAAGATAGCGGTGTAGATATTTCCAGCTTAATACAGATGGCGGTGTAGATATGTCCATGTTCGTACAGATGGCGGTGTAGATATGTCCAAGTTCATACAGATGGCGGTGTAGATATTTGCATGTTCATACAGATAGCGGTGTAGATATTTCCACGTTCATACAGATAGCGGTGTAGATATTTCCATGTTCATACAGAGAGCGGTGTAGATATTTCCATGTTCATACAGATAACGGTGTAGATATTTCCATGTTCATACATAAAACGGTGTTTATAATTCCAATTTTATACAGATAGCAGTGTAGATATAACTAAGTTCATACAGATAGCGGTGTAGATATTTCCACGTTTATAGAGATGGCGGTGTAGATATTTCCATGTTCATACAGATGGCGGTTTAGATATTTCCATTCTTATAGAGATGGCGGTGTAGATATTTTCATGTATACACAGATAGCGGTGTAGTCATTTCCATGTTTACACAGATAGCGGTGTGGGTATTTCCATGTTTATGCAGATAGCGGTGTAGATATTTCCATGTTTATACAGATAGCGGTGCGGATATTTCCATGTTTATACAGATAGTGGTGCAGATATTTCCATGCTTATACAGATAGCGGTGTAGATATTTCCATCTTAATAGAGATGGCGGTGTATATATGTCCATGTTCGCACAGATGGCGGTGTAGATATTTCCATGTTCATACTGACGGCGGTGTAGATATTTCAAAGTTTATAGAGATAGCGCTGTAGTTATTTCCATATTTATAGAGAAATCTGTGTAGATATTTCCATGTATATGCAGATAGCTGTGTAGATATTTCCAAATTCATACAGATAGCGGTGTAGATATTTCCACGCTTATAGAGATGGCGGTGTAGATATTTCCATGTTCATACAGATGGCGGTGTAGATATTTCCATGTTTATTGAGATGGCGGTGTAGATATTTTCAGGTTTACATAGATGGTGGTGTAGATATTTCCATGTACATACAAATGGCGGTGTATATATTTCCATGTTCATAGAGATGGCAGTGTAGATATTTCCGTGTTCATTCAAATTGCAGTGAAGTTATTTCCATGTTCATAGAGATGGCGGTGTAGATATTTCCATGTTTATACAGATAGCGGTGTAGATATTTCCATGTTCATACAGATAGCGGTGTAGATAGTTACATGTTCACACAGATAGCGGTGTAGATATTTCCATGTTCATACAGTTAGCGGTGTAGATATTTCCATGTTCACACAGATAGCGGTGTAGATATTTCCATGTTCGTAGAGTTAGCGGTGTAGATATTTCCATGTTCATACAGATGGCGGTGTAAATATTTACATGTTCATACAGATGGCGGTGTAGATATTTCCATGTTCGTACGGATGGCAGTGTAGATATTTCCATGTTTGTACAGGTGGCGGTGTAGATATTTCCATGTTTATACAGATAGCAGTGTAGTTATTTCCATGTTTATAGAGATAGCAATGTAGATATTTCCATTGTTATACAGATAGCTGTGTAGACATTTGCATGTTCATTCAGATAGCGGTATAGATATTTCCACGTTCGTACAGATAGAGGTGTAGATATTTCCATGTTGATACCGATAGCGGTGTAGATATTTCCATGTTCATACAGATAACGGTGTAGATATTTCCATGTTCATACAGATAGCGGTGTAGATATTTCCATTTTCCTACAGTTAGCGGTGTAGATATTTCCATGTTCATACAGATGGCCGTGTAGATATTTCCATGTTCATACAGATGGCGGTGTAGATATTTCCATGTTCGTACAGATGGCGGTGTAGATATTTCCAGGTTCATAGAGATGGCGGTGTAGATATTTCCCTGTTTATGCAGATAGCAGTATAGATATTTCCATTTTTATACAGATGGTGGTGTAGATATTTCCATGTTTATAGAGATGGCGGTCTAGATATTTCCATGTTTATAGAGATAGTTGTGTAGTTATTTCCAAGTTTATAGAGACAGCGTTGTAGATATTTCCATGTTTATACAGATAGCGGTGAAGATATTTCCATGTTTATACAGATAGCGGTGTAGATATTTCCATGTTTATACAGATAGCAGTGTAGATATTTCCATGTTTATAGAGATAGTGGTGAAGATAATTTCAATTTTATACAGAGAGCAGTGTAGATATTTCCAAGTTCATACAGATAGCGGTGAAGATATTTCCACGTTTATATAGATGGCGGTGTAGATATTTCCATGTTCATACAGATGGCGGTTTAGATATTTCCATGTTTATAGAGATGGCGGTGTAGATATTTTCATGTTTACACAGATGGCGGTGTAGATATTTCTGTGTTTACACAGATAGCGGTGTAGTCATTTCCATGTTTACATGGATAGCGTTGTGGATATTTCCATGTTTATGCAGATAGCGGTGTAGATATTTTCATGTTTATACAGATAGCGGTGCGGATATTTCCATGTTTACACAGATAGTGGTGCTCATATTTCCATGTTTATACAGATAGCGGTGTAGATATTTCCATGTTCATAAAGATGGCGGTGTAGATATTTCGAAGTTTATAGAGATAGCGCTGTAGTTATTTCCATATTTATAGAGAAATCTGTGTAGATATTTCCATGTATATGCAGATAGCTGTGTAGATATTTCCAAATTCATACAGATAGCAGTGTAGGTATTTCCACGCTTATAGAGATGGCGGTGTAGATATTTCCATGTTCATACAGATGGCAGTGTAGATATTTCCATGTTTATAGAGATGGCGGTGTAGATATTTTCAGGTTTACATAGATGGCGGTGTAGATATTTCCATGTACATACAAATGGCGGTGTATATACTTCCATGTCCATAGAGATCGCGGTGTAGATATTTCCGTGTTCATACAAATGGCGGTGTAGATATTTCCATGTTCATTGAGATGGCAGTGTAGATATTTCCATGTTTATACAGATAGCAGTGTAGTTATTTCCATGTTTATAGAGACAGCAGTGTAGATATTTCCATTGATATAGAGATAGCTGTGTAGATATTTGCATGTTTATACAGATAGCGGTGTAGATATTTCCATGTTCATACAGATATCGGTGTAGATATTTCCATGTTCATACATATAACGGTGTAGATATTTTGATGTTCATACAGATAGCGGTGTAGATATTTCCATGTTCACACAGATAGCGCTGTAGATATTTCCATGTTCATACAGTTAGCGGTGTAGATATTTCCATGTTTATACAGATAGTGGTGCGGATATTTCCATGTTTATACAGATACTTGGGCAGATATTTCCATGTTTATTCAGATAGCGGTGTAATTATTTCCATCTTAATACAGATTGCGGTGTAGATATGTCCATGTTCGTACAGAGGGCGTTGTACATATTTCCATGTTCATACAGATGGGGGTGTAGATATTTTGAATTTTATAGAGATAGTGTTGTAGTTATTTCCATATTTATTGATAAATCTGTGTAGATATTTCCATGTATATGCGGATAGCTGTGTAGATGTTTCCATTTTCCTGCAGATAGCGGTGTAGATATTTCCATGTTCATCCAGATGCCGGGGTAAATATATCCATGTTCATACAGAATGGGGTGAAGATATTTCCATGTTCATACAGATGGCGATGTAGATATTTCCATGTTCATGCAAATGGCGGTGTAGATATTTCCATGTTCATAGAGATGGCGGTGTAGATATTTCCATGTACATACAAATGGCGGTGTAGGTATTTAAATGTTCGTACATATGGCGGTGTAGTTATTTCCATGTTCATACAGTTAGCCGTGTAGATATTTCCATGTTCATACAGATGGCGTTGTAGATATTTCCATGTTCGTATGGATGGCAGTGTAGATATTTCCACTTTCATACAGGTGGCGGTGTAGATATTTCCATGTTTATACAGATAGCAGTGTAGTTATTTCCATGTTTATAGAGATAGCAGTGTAGATATTTCCATTGATATACAGATAGCTGTGTAGATATTTCCATGTTCATACAGATAGCGGTGTAGTTATTTCCATGTTCATACAGATAGCGGTGTAGATATTTCCATGTTCATACAGATAGCGTTGTAGGTAGTTCCATGCTTATACAGTCAGCGGTGTAGATATTTCCATGTTCATACAGATGGCATTGTAGATATTTACATGTTCATACAGATGGCGGTGTAGATATTTCCATGTTCGTACGGATGGCAGTGTAGATATTTCCATGTTCATACAGGTGGCGGTGTAGATATTTCCATGTTTATACAGATATCAGTGTAGTTATTTCCGTGTTTATAGAGATAGCAGTGCAGATATTTCCATTAATAAACAGATAGCTGTGTAGATATTTGCATGTTCTTACAGATAGCGGTATAGATATTTCCATGTTCATACAGATAGCGGTGTAGATATTTCCATGTTCATACAGATGGCGGTGTAGATATTTACATGTTCATAGAGATGGCGGTGTAGATATTTCCATGTTTATGCAGATAGCGGTATAGATATTTCCATGTTTATACAGATGGTGGTGTAGATATTTCCATGTTTATAGTGATGGCGGTCTAGATATTCCCATGTTTATAGAGATAGTGGTGTAGTTATTTCCAAGTTTATAGAGACAGCGTTGTAGATATTTCCATGTTTATACAGATAGCGGTGAAGATATTTCCATGTTTATACAGATAGCGGTGTAGATATTTCCATGTTTATACAGATAGCGGTGTAGATATTTCCATGTTTATAGAGATAGTGGTGTAGATAATTCCAATTTTATACAGATAGCAGTGTAGATATTTCTAAGATCATACAGATAGCGGTGTAGATATTTCCACGTTTATAGAGATGGCGGTTTAGATATTTCCATGTTCATACAGATGGCGGTGTAGATATTGCGAAGTTTATAGAGATAGCGCTGTAGTTATTTCCATATTTATAGAGAAATCTGTATAGATATTTCCATGTATATTCAGATAGCTCTGTAGATATTTCCATGTTCATGCAGATAGCGGTGTAGATATTTCCATGTTCATCCAGATGCCGGTGTAGATATATCCATGCTCATACAGATGGCGGTGAAGATACTTCCATGTTCATACAGATGGCGGTGTAGATATTTCCATGTTCATACAAATGGCGGTGTAGATATTTTCATGTTCATAGAGATGGCGGTGTAGATAATTTCATGTTCATACAAATGGCGGTTTAGATATTTCCATGTTTATACAGATAGCAGTGTAGTTATTTCCATGTTTATAGAGATAGCAGTGTAGATATTTCCATTGATATACAGATAGCTGTGTAGATATTTGCATGTTTATACAGATAGCGGTGTAGATATTTCCATGTTCATACAGATAGCGGTGTAGTTATTTCCATGTTCATACAGATAGCGGTGTAGATATTTCCATGTTCATACAGATAGCGGTGTAGATATTTCCATGTTCATACAGATAGCGTTGTAGATACTTCCATGTTCATACACTTAGAGGTGTAGATATTTCCATGTTTATAGAGATAGTGGTGTAGTTATTTCCAAGTTTATAGTGACAGCGTTGTAGGTATTTCCATGTTTATACAGATAGCGGTGTAGATATTTCCATGTTTATACAGATAGCGGTGTAGATATTTCCATCTTTATACAGATAACAGTGTAGATATTTCCATGCTTATAGAGATAGTGGTGTAGATAATTTCAATTTTATACAGTTAGCCGTGTAGATATTTCCAAGTTGATACCGATAGCGGTGTAGATATTTTCACGTTTATAGAGGTGGCGGTGTAGATATTTCCATGTTCATACAGATGGCGGTGTAGATATTCCGAAGTTTATAGTGATAGCGCTGTAGTTATTTCCATATTTATAGAGAAATTTGTGTAGATATTTCTATGTATATGCAGATAGCTGTGTAGATATTTCCATGTTCATGCAGATAGCGGTGTAGATATTTCCATGTTCATACCAATAGCGGTGTAGATATTTCCATGTTCATACAGTTAGCATTGTAGATTTTTCCATGATCATAGAGATGGCGGTGTAGATATTTACATGTTCATACAGATGGAAGTGTAGATATTTCCATGTTCGTACGTATGGCAGTGAAGTTATTTCCATGATCATACAGGTGGTGGTGTAGATATTTCCATGTTTATACAGATAGCAGTGTAGTTATTTCCATGTTTATAGAGATAGCAGTGTAGATATTTGCATTGATATACAGATAGCTGTGTAGATATTTGCATGCTCATACAGATAGCGGTGTAGATATTTCCATGTTCATACAGATAGCGGTGTAGATATTTCCATGTAAGTACTGATAGCGGAGTAGATATTTCCATGTTCATACAGATAACGGTGTAGGTATTTCCATGTTCTTACAGATAGCGGTGTTGATATTTCCATGTTCATACAGTTAGCGGTGTAGATATTTCCAAGTTCATACAGATGGCGGTGTAGATATTTACATGTTCATACAGATGGCGGTGTAGATTTTTCCATGTTCGTACAGATGGCAGTGTAGATATTTCCATGTTCATAGAGATGGCGGTGTAGATATTTCCATGTTTATGCAGATAGCGGTATAGATATTTCCATGTTTATACAGATGGTGGTGTAGGTATTTCCATGTTTATAGAGATGGCGGTCTGGATATTTCCATGTTTATACAGATAGCGGTGAAGATATTTCCATGTTTATACAGATAGCGGTGTAGATATTTCCATGTTTATACAGATAGAACTGTAGTTATTTCCATGTTTATAGAGATAGTGGTGTAGATAATTTCAATTTTATACCGAGAGCAGTGTAGATATTTCCACGTTCATACAGATAGCGATGTAGGTATTTCCACGTTTATAGAGATGGCGGTGTAGATATTTCCATGTACATACTGATGGCGGTGTATATATATCCATGTTCATACTCATGGTGGTGTAGATATTTCCATGTTCATAGAGATGGCGGTGGAGATATTTCCATGTTCATACAAATGGCGCTGCAGATATTTCCATGTTCATAGAGATGGCGGTGTAGATATTTCCATGCTTATAGAGATGGCGGTGTAGATATTTCCATGTTTACACAGATGGCGGTGTAGATATTTCCCTGTTTACACAGATAGCGGTGTAGACATTTCCATGTTTAGACAGATAGCGGTGTGGATATTTCCATGTTTATGCAGATAGCAGTGTAGATATTTCCATGTTTATACAGATAGCGGTGCGGATATTTCCATGTTTATACAGATAGTTGGGTAGATATTTCCATGTTTATACAGATACCGGTGTAGATATTTCCATCTTAATACAGATGGCGGTGTAGATATGTCCATGTTCATACAGATGGCGGTGTAGATATTTCCATGTTCATACAGATGGCGGTGTAGATATTTCGAAGTTAATAAAGATAGCGCTCTAGTTATTTCCGTATTTATAGAGAAATCTGTGTTGTTATTTCCATGTATATGCAGATAGCTTTGTAGATATTTCCATGTTCATGCAGATAGCGGTGTAGATATTTCCATGTTCATCCAGATGCCGGTGTAGATATATCCATGCTCATACAGATGGCGGTGAAGATATTTCCATGTTCATACAAATGGCGGTGTAGATATTTCCATGTTCATAGAGATGGCGGTGTAGATATTTCCATGTTCATACAAATGACGGTGTAGATATTTCCATGTTCATAGAGATGGCGGTGTAGATATTTCCATGTTTATACAGATAGCATTGTAGTTATTTCCATGTTTATAGAGATAGTAATGTAGATGTTTCCAATGATATACAGACAGCTGTGTAGATATTTGCATGTTCATACAGATAGCGGTGTAGATATTTCCATCTTCATACAGAGGGAGGTGTAGATATTTCCATGTTCATGCAGATAGCGGTGTAGATATATCCATGTTCATACTCATGGTGGTGTAGATATTTCCATGTTCATAGAGATGGCGGTGTAGATATTTCCATGTTCATACAAATGGCGGTGTAGATATTTCCATGTTCATAGAGATGGCGGTGCAGATATTTCCATGTTTATACAGATAGCAGTGTAGTTATTTCCATGTTTATAGAGATAGTAGTGTAGATATTTCCATTGATATACACATAGCTGCGTAGATATTTTCATGTTCATACAGATAGCGGTGTAGATATTTCCATCTTCGTACAGATAGCGGTGTGGATATTTCCATGTTCATACAGATAGCGGTGTAGATATTTCCATGTTCATACATATAACGTTGTAGATATTTCCATGTTCATACAGATAGCGGTGTAGATATTTCCATGGTCATACAGTTACCGGTGTAGATATTTCCATGTTCATACAGATGGCGGTGTAGATATTTACATGTTCATACAGATGGCTGTGTAGATATTTCCATGTTCGTACAGATGGCCGTGCAGATATTTCCATGTTCATACAGATGGCGGTGTAGATATTTCCATGTTCATAGAGATGGCGGTGTAGATATTTCCATGTTCATACAAATGACGGTGTAGATATTTCCATGTTCATAGAGATAGCGGTGTAGATATTTCCATGTTTATACAGATAGCAGTGTAGTTATTTCCATGTTTATAGAGATAGTAGTGTAGATATTTCCAATGATATACAGATAGCTGTGTAGATATTTGCATGTTCATACAGATAGCGGTGTAGATATTTCCATCTTCATACAGAGGGCAGTGTATATATTTCCATGTTCATACAGATAGCGGTGTAGATATTTCCATGTTCATACAGATTGCGGTGTAGATATTTCCATGTTCATACACTTAGCGGTGTAGATATTTCCATGTTCATACAGACGGCGGTGTAGATATTTACATGTTCATACAGATGGCGGTGTAGATATTTCCATGTTCGCGCGGATGGCAGTGTAGATATATCCATGTTGGTAGAGGCAGCCATGTAGCTATTTCCATGTTTATACAGATAGCAGTGTAGTTATTTCCATCTTTATAGAGATAGCAGTGTAGATATTTCCATTGATGTACAGATAGCTGAGAAGATATCTGCATGTTCATACAGATAGCAGTGTAGATATTTCCATGTTCGTACAGATAGCGGTGTAGATATTTCCATGTTCATACAGATAGCGGTGTAGATATTTCCAAGTTCATACAGTTAGCGGTGTAGATATTTCCATGTGCATACAGATGGCGGTGTAGATATTTCCATGTGCATACAGATGGCGGTGTAGATATTTACATGTTCATGCAGATGGCGGTGTAGATATTTCCATGTTCATAGAGATGGCGGTGTAGCTATTTCCATGTTCATACCGATGGCGGTGTAGATATTTCCATGTTCATAGAGATGGCGGTGTAGATATTTCCATGTTTATACAGATAGCAGTGTAGTTATTTCCATGTTTATAGAGATAGCAGTGTAGATATTTCCATTGATATACAGATAGCTGAGAAGATATCTGCATTTTCATACAGATAACGTTGTAGATATTTCCAAGTTCATACAGATAGCGGTGTAGATATTTCCATGGTCGTACAGTTAGCGGTGTAGATATTTCCATGTTCATAGAGATGGCAGTGTAGATATTTCCATGTTTTTGCAGATAGCGGTATAGATATTTCCATGTTTATACAGATGGTGGTGTAGATATTTCCATGTACATAGAGATGGCGGTCTAGATATTTCCATTTTTATAGAAAGAGTGGTGTAGTTATTTCCAAGTTTATAGAGACAGCTTTGTAGATGTTTCCATGTTTATACAGATAGCGGTGAAGGTATTTCCATGTTTATACTGATAGTGTTGTAGATATTTCCATGTTTATACAGATAGCAGTGTAGATATTTCAATGTTTATAGAGATAGTGGTGTAGATAATTTCAATTTTATACAGATAGCAGTGTAGATATTTCCAAGTTCATACAGATAGAAGTGTAGATATTTCCAAGTTTATAGAGATGGCGGTGTGGATATTTCCATGTTCATACAGATGGCGGTGTAGATATTTCAATGTTTATAGAGATGGCGGTGTAGATATTTTCATGATTACACAGATGGCGGTGTAGATATTTCCATGTTTACACAGATAGCAGTGTAGACATTTCTATGTTTACACAGATAGCGGTGTGGATATTTCCATGTTTATGCAGATAGCGGTGTAGATATTTCCATGTTTATACAGATAGTGGTGCGGATATTTCCATGTTTATGCAGATAGCGGTGTAGATATTTCCATGTTTATACAGCTAGCGGTGCGGGTATTTCCATGTTTATACAGATAGTGGTGCAGATATTTCCATGTTTATAAAGATAGCGGTGTAGATATTTCCATCTTAATACAGTTGGCGGTGTAGATATGTCCATGTTCGTACAGATGGCGGTGTAGGTATTTCCATGTTCATACAGATGGCGGTGTAGATATTTCGAAGTTTATAGAGATAGCGCTGTAGATATTTCCATATTAATAGAGAAATCTGTGTAGATATTTCCATGTATATGCAGATAGCTGTGTAGATATTTCCATGTTCATGCAGATAGCGGTGTAGATATTTCCATGTGCATCCAGATGCCATTGTAGATATTTGCATGTTCATACAGATAGCGGTGTAGATATTTCCATGTTCATACAGATAGCGGTGTAGATATTTCCATGTTCATACAGATAGCGTTGTAGGTATTTCCATGCTCATACAGTCAGCGGTGTAGATATTTCCATGTTCATACAGATGGCATTGTAGATATTTACATGTTCATACAGGTGGCGGTGTAGATATTTCCATGTTCGTACGGATGGCGGTGTAGATATTTCCATGTTCATACAGGTGGCGGTGTAGATATTTCCATGTTTATACAGATAGCAGTGTAGTTATTTCCATGTTTATAGAGATAGCAGTGCAGATATTTCCATTGATAAACAGATAGCTGTGTAGATATTTGCATGTTCATAGAGATGGCCGTGTAGATATTTCCATGTTTATACAGATATCGTAGTAGATATTTCCATGCTTATACACTTCGCGGTGTAGATATTTCCATGTTTATACAGATAGCGGTGTAGATTTTTCCATGTTTATGCAGATAGCGGTGTAGGTATTTCCATCTTTATAGTGACGGCGCTGTGGATATTTCCATGTTCAAACAGATGGCGGTGTAGAAATTTCCATGTTTACACAGATAGCGGTATAGACATTTCCATGTTTACACAGATACCGTTGTAGGTATTTCCATGTTTATAGAGATAGCGGTGTAGATATTTCCATGTTTATACAGATAGCTGTGAAGATATTTTCACGCTTATAAAGATAGCGGTGTAGATATTTCCATGTTCATACAGACAGCGGTTTAGATATTTTCAGGTGTATAGAGATAGCGGTGTAGATATTTCCATGTTTTTACAGATAGCCTTTTAGATATTTCCATGTTTATACAGATGGCTGTGTAGATATTTCCATGTTTATATAGATGGCGGTGTACGTATTTCCATGTTTATGGAGATGGCGGTCTAGATATTTTCATGTTTATGGAGATAGCGGCGTAGTTATTTCCATGTTTAGAGAGATAGCGGAGTTGATATTTCCATGTTCATTCAGATAGCGCTGTAGATATTTCCATCTTCATATAGATAGCGGTGTAGATATTTCCATGTTCATACAGATAGCGTTGTAGATACTTCCATGTTCATTCAGATGGCGGAGTAGTTATTTCCATGTTTATAGAGATAGCGTTGTAGATGCCTCCATGTTTATACAGATGGCGCTGTAGATATTTTCATGTTCATGCAGAAAGCGGTGTAGGTGTTTCCATGTTTATAGAGATGGCGGTGTAGATATTTTCTTGTTTATAGAGATAGCGGTGAAGATATTTCCATGTTCATAGAGATCGCGGTGTTGATATTTCCATGTTTATACAGATAGCAGTGTAGGTATTTCCATTTTCATACAGATAGCGGTGTAGATATTTGCATCTTTATGCAGGTGGCAGTGTAGATATTTAAATGTTCATACAGATGGCGGTGTAGATATTTCCATGATTATAGAGAGGGCGGTGTTGATGTTTCCATGTTTATACAGATGGCGGTGTAGATATTTCCATTTTTATACAGATGGTGGTGTAGATATTTCCATGTTTATAGAGATGGCGGTGTAGATATTTCCATGTTTATACAGATGGCCGTGTAGATATTTCCATGTTCATACAGATGACGGTGTAGATATTTCCATGTTTACACAGATGGCAGTGTAGATATTTCCATGTATACACAGATAGCGTTGTAGATATTTCTATGTTTATAGAGATAGCGGTGTAGATATTTCCATGTTTATACAGATGGCGGTGTACATATTTCCATCTTTATAGAAATGGTGTCGTAGATATTTCCATGTTCATAGAGAGGGCGGTATAGATATTTCCTTGTTTATGAAGTTGGCGGTGTAGATATTTCCGTGTTTATAGAGATGGCGTTTTAGATATTTTCAGGTTTATAGAGATAGCCGTGTAGATACTTCCATGTTCTTACAGATGGCGCTGTAGATATTTTCATGTTCATACAGATAGCTGTGTACATATTTCCATGTTTATAGAGATGGCGGTGTAGATATTTCCTTGTTTATACAGATAGCGGTGTAGATATTTCCATGTTTACAGAGGTAGCGGTGTAGATATTTCCATGTTTATGCAGATAGCTGTGTAGATATTTAAATGTTTTTACATATAGCGGTGTAGATATTACCATGTCCATACTGATTGCGGGGTAAATATTTATTTCCATCTTTATACAGATGGTGGTGTAGATATTTCCATGTTTATAGAGATAGCGGTGTAGATATCTAGATGTTTATACATACAGCGGTGTAGATTTTTCCATGTTCATACAGTAGGGGTGTAGATATTTCTATGTATATACAGATAGCGGTGTGGATATTTCCATGTTTTTACAGATGGCAGTGTAGATATTTCCATGTTTATAGAGATTGCGGTGTAGCTATTTCCTTGTTTATACAGAAAGCGGTGTAGATATTTGCATGTTTATACAGATAGCGGTGTAGATATTTCCAAGTTCATACAGATAGCGGTGTAGATATTTCCATGTTTATACAGATAGCGGTGTAGATATTTCCATGTTTATAGAGATAGCAGTGTAGATATTTCCATGTTTATACAGGTAGCGGTGTAGATATTTCCATGTTTATACAGATAGTGGTGTAGATATTTACATGTTTACAGAGATGGCGGTCTATATATTTTCTCATTTACACAGATAGCGGTGTAGATATTTCCATGTTTATAAAGGTAGCCGTGTAGATATTTCCAGTTTTATACAGATAGCAATGTACATATTTCCATGTTCATGCAGATAGCGGTGTAGATATTTCCACGTTTATAGAGATGGCGGTGTAGATATTTCCGTGTTTATACAGACAGCGGTGCAGATATTTCCATCTTAATACAGATGGCGCTGTAGATATTTCCATGTTCCTACAGATGGTGGTGTAGATATTTCGAAGTTTATAGAGATAGCGGTGTAGTTATTTCCATGTTTATAGAGAAAGCTGTGTAGATATTTAAATGTATATGCAGATTGCTGTGCAGATATTTCCATGTTAATGCAGATAGCGGTGTGGATATTTCCATGTTCATCCAGATGCCGGTGTAGATATATCCATGTTCATACAGATGGCGGTGAAGATATTTCCATGTTCATACATATTGTGGTGTAGTTACTTCCATGTTCATACAAATGGCGGTGTAGATATTTCCATGTTCATACAGATAGCGGTGTAGATATTTCCATGTTCATACAGATGGCGGTGTAGTTATTTCCATATTTAAAAAGATAGCGGCATAGTTATTTCCATATTCATAGAGATAGCGGTGTAGATATTTCCATGTATATACGGAGAGCGGTGTAGATATTTCCATGTTCATACGGATGGCGGTGTAGATATTTCCATGTTCATACAGATGGCGTTGTAGATATTTCCATGTTTATAGAGATGGCAGTGTAGATATTTCCATGTTTATACAGAGGGCGGTTTAGATATTTCCATGTTTACAGAGACAGCGGTGTAGATATTTCCATGTTGATACGCATAGCTGTGTAGATATTTCCATGTTTTTACAGATAGCGTTGTAGATATTTACATGTTTATAGAAATGGCGGCCTAGATATTTTCTGGTTTATACAGATAGCGTTGTAGATATTTCCATGTTCATAGAGATGGCGGTGTAGATATTTCCATGTTCATACAAATGGCGGTGTAGATATTTCCAGGTTCATACAAATGGCGGTGTAGATATTTCCATGTTCATAGAGATGGCGGTGTAGATATTTCCATGTTCATACAAATGGCGGTGTAGATATTTCCAGGTTCATTGAGATGGCGGTTTAGATATTTCCATATTTATACAGGTAGCATTGTAGTTATTTCCATGTTTATAGGGATAGCAGTGTATATATTTTCATTGATATACAGATAGCTGTGTAGATATTTCCATGTTCATACAGATAGCTTTGTAGATATTTCCATGTTCATACAGATAGCGGTGTAGATATTTCCATGTTCATACCAATAGCCGTGTAGATATTTCCATGTTCATACAGATGGCGGTGTAGATATTTACATGTTCATACAGATGGCGGTGTAGATATTTACAAGTTCTTACAGATGGCAGTGTATGTATTTCCATGTTCATACAGATGGCGGTTTAGATATTTCCATGTTCATAGAGATGGCGGTGTACATATTTCCATGTTTATGCAGATAGCGGTTTAGATATTTCCATGTTTATACAGACGGTGGTGTAGATATTTCCATGTTTATAGAGATGGCGGTCTAGATATTTCCATGTTTATAGAGATAGAGGTGTAGTTATTTCCAAGTTTATAGAGACAGCGTTGTAGATATTTCCATGTTTATGCAGATAGTGGTGAAGATATTTCCATGTTTATACAGATAGCGGTGTAGATATTTCCATGTTTATACAGATAACAGTGTAGATATTTCCATGTTTATAGAGGTAGTGGAGTAGATAATTTCAATTTTATACAGATAGCAGTGTAGATATTTCCAAGTTTATATTGATAGTGGTGTAGATATTTCCACGTTTATAGAGATGGCGGTGTAGATATTTCCATGTTCATCCAGATGGCGGTGTAGATATTTCCATGTTCATACAAATGGCGGTGTAGATATTTCCATGCTCATAGAGATGGCGGTGCAGATATTTCCATGTTCATACCAATGGCGTTGTAGATATTTCCATGTTCATAGAGATGGCGGTGTAGATATTTCCATGTTTATACAGATAGCAGTGTAGTTATTTCCATGTTTATAGAGATAGCAGTGTAGATATTTCCATTGATATACAGATAGCTGTGTAGATATTTGCATGTTCATACAGATAGCGGTGTAGATATTTCCATGTTCATACAGATAGCGGTGTAGATATTTCCATGTTCATACAGATAGAGGTGTAGATATTTCCATGTTCATACAGATAGCGGTGTAGATATTTCCATGTTCATACAGATAGCGGTGTAGGTATTTCCATGTTCATACAGTTATCGGTGTAGATATTTCCATGTTTATAGAGATAGTGGTGTAGTTATTTCCAAGTTTATAGAGACAGCCTTGTAGATATTTCCATGTTTATACAGATAGCGATGAAGATATTTCCATGTTTATACACATAGCGGTGTAGATGTTTCCATGTTTATACAGATAGCAGTGTAGATGTTTCCATGTTTATAGAGATAGTGGTGTAGATAATTTCAATTTTATACCGAGAGCAGTGTAGATATTTCCAAGTCCATACAGATAGCGGTGTAGATATTTCCACGTTTATAGAGATGGCGGTGTAGATATTTCCATGTTCATACTGATGGCGGTGTAGATATTTCCATGTTTATAGAGATGGCGGTGTAGGTATTTTCATGTTTACACAGATGGCGGTGTAGATATTTCCATGTTTACACAGATAGCGTTGTAGACTTTTCCATGTTTACAAAGATAGTGGTGTGGATATTTCCATGTTTATGCAGATAGCGGTGTAGATATTTCCATGTTCATACAGATAGCGTTGTAGATATTTCCATGTTCATACAGATAGCAGTGTAGATATTTCCATGTTCATGCAGATAGCCGTGTAGATATTTCCATGTTCATACCAATAGCGGTGTATATATTTCCATGTCCATACAGTTAGCGTTCTAGATATTTCCATGTTCATACAGATGGCGGTGTAGAT
The DNA here is from genome assembly GCF_029281585.2 of Gorilla gorilla gorilla. Lineage (NCBI taxonomy): Eukaryota > Metazoa > Chordata > Mammalia > Primates > Hominidae > Gorilla > Gorilla gorilla. Next base: position 667,816 of record NC_073239.2, on the reverse strand, counting down.
ATTTACATGTTCATACAGATGGCGGTGTAGATATTTCCATGTTCGTACGGATGGCAGTGTAGTTATTTCCATGATCATTCAGGTGGCGGTGTAGATATTTCCATGTTTATACAGATAGCAGTGTAGTTATTTCCATGTTTATAGAGATAGCAGTGTAGATAATTCCATTGATATACAGATAGCTGTGTAGATATTTGCATGTTCATACAGATAGCGGTGTAGATATTTCCATGTTCATAGAGATAGCGGTGTAGATATTTCCATGTTCATACAGATAGCGGTGTAGATATCTCCATGTTCATAAAGATAACGGTGTAGATATTTCCATGTTCATACAGATAGCGGTGTAGATATTTCCATGTTCATACAGTTAGTGGTGTAGAAATTTCCATGTTCATACAGATGGCGGTGTAGATATTAACATCTTCATACAGATGGCGGTGAAGATATTTCCATGTTCGTACAGATGGCGGTGTAGGTATTTCCATGTTCATAGTGATGGCGGTGTAGATATTTCCATGTTTATGCAGATAGCGGTATAGATATTTCCATGTTTATACAGATGGTGGTGTAGATATTTCCATGTTTATAGAGATGGCGGTCTAGATATTTCCATGTTTATACATATAGCGGTGAAGATATTTCCATGTTTATACAGATAGCGGTGTAGATATTTCCATGTTTATACAGATAGAAGTGTAGATATTTCCATGTTTATACAGATAGTGGTGTAGATAATTTCAATTTTATACCAAGAGCAGTGTAGATATTTCCAAGTTCATACAGATAGCGATGTAGATATTTCCACGTTTATAGATATGGCGGTGTAGATATTTCCATGTTCATACTGGTGGCGGTGTAGATATTTCCATGTTCATACAAACGGCGGTGTAGATATTTCTATGTTCATAGAGATGGCGGTGTAGATATTTGCTTGTTCATACAAATGGCGGTGTAGATATTTCCATTTTCATAGAGATGGCGGTGTAGATATTTCCATGTTTATACAGATAGCAGTGTAGTTATTTCCATGTTTCTAGAGATAGCTGTGTAGATATTTCCATTGATATACACATAGCTGTGTAGGTATTTGCATGTTCATACAGATAGCGGTGTAGATATTTCCATCTTCGTACAGATAGCGGTGTAGATATTTCCATGTTCATACAGATAGCGGTGTAGATATTTCCATGTTCGTACAGATAACGTTGTAGATATTTCCATGTTCATACAGATAGCGTTGTAGATATTTCCATGGTCATACAGTTAGCGGTGTAGATATTTCCATGTTCATACAGAAGGCGGTGTAGATATTTACATGTTCATACAGATGGCCGTGTAGATATTTCCATGTTCGTACTGATGGCCGTGTAGATATTTCCATGTTCATAGAGATGGCAGTGTAGGTATTTCCATGTTTATGCAGACAGTGGTAAAGATATTTCTATGTTAATACAGATGGTGGTGTAGGTATTTCCATGTTTATTGAGATGGGGGTCTAGATATTTCCATGTTTATACAGGTAGTGGTGTAGTTATTTCCAAGTTTATAGAGACAGCGTTGTAGATATTTCCATGTTTATACAGATAGTGGTGAAGTTATTTCCATGTTTATACAGATAGCGGTGTAGATATTTTCATGTTTATACAGATAACAGTGTAGATATTTCCATGTTTATAGAGATAGTGGTGTAGATAATATCAATTTTATACAGATAGCAGTGTAGATATTTCCAAGTTCATACAGATAGCGGTGTAGATATTTCCACGTTTATAGAGATGGCGGTGCAGATATTTCCATGTTCATACAGATGGCGGTGTAGATATTTCCATGTTTACAGAGATGGCGGTGTAGATATTTCCATGTTTACACAGATGGCGGTGTAGATATATTCCTGTTTACACAGATAGTGGTGTAGACTTTTCCATGTTTACACAGATAGCGGTGTGGATATTTCCATGTTTATGCAGATAGCGGTGTAGATATTTCCATGTTTATACAGATAGTGGTGCGGATATTTCCATGTTTATACACATAGTTGGGCAGGTATTTCCATGTTTATACAGATAGCGGTGTAGATATTTCCATCTTAATACAGATTGCGGTGTAGATATTTCCATGTTCATACACATAGCGGTGTAGATATTTCCATGTTCATACAGATAACGGTGTAGATATTTTCATGTTCATACAGATAGCGGTGTATATATTTCTATGTTCATACAGTTAGCGGAGTAGATGTTTCCATGTTCATACAGATGGCGGTGTAGATATTTCCATGTTCGTACAGATGGCGGTGTAGATATTTCCATGTCCATAGAGATGGTCGCATAGATATTTCCATGTTTATGCAGATAGCGGTATAGATATTTCCATGGTTATACAGATGGTGGTGTAGATATTTCCATGTTTATAGAGATGGCGGTCTAGATATTTCCATGTTTATAGAGATAGTGGTGTAGTTATTTCCAAGTTTATAGAGATGGTGTTGTAGATATTTCCATGTTTATACAGATAGCGGTGAAGATATTTCCATGTTTATACAGATAGCGGTGTATATATTTCCATCTTAATAGAGATGTCGGTGTAGATATCTCCATGATCGTACAGATGGCGGTGTAGATATTTCCATGTTCATACAGATGGCAGTGTAGATATTTCGAAGTTTATAGAGATAGCGCTGTAGTTATTTCCATATTTATAGAGAAATCTGTGTAGATATTTCCATGTATATGCAGATAGCTTTGTAGATATTTCCATGTTCATACAAAAGGCGGTGTAGATATTTCCATGTTCATAGAGATGGCGGTGTAGATATTTCCATGTTTATACAGATAGCATTGTAGTTATTTCCATGTTTATAGAGATAGCAGTGTAGATATTTCCATTGATATACAGATAGCTGTGTAGATATTTGCATGTTCATACAGATAGCGGTGTAGATATTTCCATGTTCATACAGATAGTGGTGTAGATATTTCCATGTTCATACAGATAGCGGTGTAGTTATTTCCATGTTCATACAGATAACGGTGTAGATATTTCCATGTTCATACAGTTAGCGGTGTAGATATTTCCATGTTCATACGGATGGCGGTGTAGATATTTCCATGTTCATACAGATGGCGGTGTAGATATTTCCATGTTCGTACAGATGGCGGTGTAGATATTTCCATGTTCGTACAGGTGGCGGTGTAGATATTTCCATGTTTATACAGAAAGCGGTGTAGATGTTTCCATGTTTACAAAGATAGTGGTGTAGACTTTTCCATGTTTACACAGATAGCATAGATATTTACACGTTTATAGAGATAGCGGTGTAGCTATTTCCATGTTTACACAGGTAGCGGTGAAGTTATTTCCATGTTTACACAGATAGCGGTGTGGAAATTTCCATGATTATACAGATAGTGGTGCAGATATTTCCATGTTTACGCAGATATCGGTGCAGATATTTCCATGTTTATAACGATAGCGGTGTAGATATTTCCATGTTTATACAGGTAGCGGTGTAGGTAATTCCAAGTTTATACAGATTGCGGTGTAGATATTTCCATGTTTATACAGATAGCGGTGTAGATATTTCCATCTTAATACAGTTGGCGGTGTAGTTATTTCCATGTTCCTACAGATGGTGGTGTAGATATTTCCATGTTCATACAGATGGCGGTGTAGATGTTTCCAAGATTATAGAGATAGCGGTGTAGTTATTTCCATGTTTATAGAGAATGCTCTGTAGATATTTCCATGTATATGCAGATAGCTGTGTAGTTATTTCCATGTTCATACAGACAGCGGTGTAGATATTTCCCTGTTCATCCAGATGGTGGTGCAGATATATCCATGTTCATACAGATGGCGGTGAAGGTACTACCATGTTCATACAGATGGCGGTGTATATATTTCCATGTTCATAGAGATGGCGGTGAAGATATTTCCTAGTTCATATAGATGGCAGTGTAGATATTAACTTGTTCATACGGATGGCAGTGTAGATATTTCTATGTTCATACAGGTGGAGGTGTAGATATTTCCATGTTGATAGAGATGGTGGTGTAGATATTTCCATGTTTAAACAGAGGTCGGTTTAGATATTTCCATGTTTACACAAATAGCGGTGTAGATATTTCCATGTTGGTACACATAGCGGTGTAGATATTTCCAAGTTTATACAGATAGCGGTGTAGATATTTCCATGTTTATAGAGATAGCGATGTAGACATTTCCATGTTTATGCAGATAGCGGTATAGATATTTCCATGTTTATACAGATGGTGGTGTAGATATTTCCATGTTTATAGAGATGGCGGTCTAGATATTTCCATGTTTATAGAGATAGTGGTGTAGTTATTTCCAAGGTTATACAGATAGCGTTGTAGATATTTCCATGTTTATACAGACAGCGGTGAAGATATTTCCATGTTTATACGAATAGCGGGGTAGATATTTCCACGTTTATACAGATAGCGGTGTAGATATTTACATGTTTATAGAGACGGCGGCCTAAATATTTTCTAGTTTTAACGTATAGCGGTGTAGATATTTCCTTGTTTATGGAGAAAGCGGTGTAGATAATTCCAATTTTATACCGATAGCAGTGTAGACATTTCCATGTTCATAGAGATAGCGGTGTAGACATTTCCAAGTTTATACAGATAGTGGTGTAGGTATTTCCATGTTTATACAGATAGCGGTGTAGATACTTCCATCTCAATACAGATGGCGGTGTAGATATTTCCATGTTTCTACAGATGGTGGTGTAGATATTTCCAAGTTTATAGTGATAGCGGTGTAGATATTTTCATGTTTATGGAGAAAGTTGTGTAGATATTTGCATGTATATGCAGATAGCGGTGTAGATATTTACATGTTCATCGACATGGCGGTGTAGATACATCCGTGTTCATACAGATGGCGGTGAAGATATTTCCATGTTCATATATATGGCAGTGTAGATATTTCCATGTTCATACAAATGGCGGTGTAGATATTTCCATGTTCAAAGAGATGGCGGTCTAGATATTTCCATGTTTACAGCGATAGTGTTGTAGTTATTTCCAAGTTTATACAGATAGCGGTGTAGATATTTCCATGTTTATACAGATAGAGGTGTAGATATTTCCATGTTTATACAGATAGCGGTGTAGATATTTACATGTTTATAGAGATGGCTGTCTAGATATTTTCTTGTTTATACAGAGAGCGGTGTAGATATTTCCATGTTTATTGAGATAGCGGTGTAGTTATTTCCAATTTTATACAGATAGTAGTGTAGATATTTCCATGTTCATACAGGTAGTGGTGTAGATATTTCCACGTTTATAGAGATGGCAGTGTAGATATTTCCATGTTCATACAGATGGCGTTGTACATATTTCCATGTTTATAGAAATGGAGTTGCAGATATTTCCATGTTTATACAGATGGTGGTGTAGATATTTCCACGTTTATACAGATAGCGGTGTAGATATTTCCATGTTTACACCGATAGCGGTGTGGATATCTCCATGTGTATACAGATAGCTGTGTAGATATTTCCATGTTTATACAGATAGCGGTGCAGATATTTCCATCTTAATACTGATGGTGGTGTAGATATTTTCATGTTCCCACAGATGGCGGTGTAGATTTTTCCATGTTCATACGGATGGCGGTGTATATATTTCGATGTTCATACAGATAGCGATGTAGATATTTCCATGTTCATACAGATGGCGGTGTAGATATTTCCATGTTCATCCAGATGGCGGTGAAGATATTTCCGTGTTCATACAGATGGCGGTGAAGTTATTTCCATGTTTATACAGATAGCGGAGTAGATATTTCCATGTTTATAGAGATGGCAGTGTAGATATTTTCATGTTTATAGAGACAGTGGTGTAGTTGTTTCCAAGTTTATAGAGACAGCGTTGTAGATATTTCCATGTTTATACAGATAGCGGTGTAGATATTTACATGTTTATAGAGATGGCGGTCTAGATATTTTCTTGTTTATACAGATAGCGGTGTAGATATTTCCATGTTTATTGAGATAGCGGTGTAGTTATTTCAAATTTTATACAGATAGTAGTGTAGATATTTCCATGTTCATACAGGTAGTGGTGTAGATATTTCCACATTTATAGAGATGGCAGTGTAGATATTTCCATGTTCATACAGATGGCGTTGTACATATTTCCATGTTTATAGAGATGGAGGTGCAGTTATTTCCATGTTTATACAGATGGTGGTGTAGATATTTCCACGTTTATACAGATAGCGATGTAGATATTTCCATGTTTACACCGATAGCGGTATGGATATCTCCATGTGTATACAGATAGCTGTGTAAATATTTCCATGTTTATACAGATAGCTGTGCAGATATTTCCATCTTAATACAGATGGCGGTGTAGCTATTTCCATGTTCCCACAGATGGCGGTGTAGATTTTTCCATGTTCATATGGATGGCGAGTACATATTTCGATGTTCATACAGATAGCGATGTAGATATTTCCATGTTCATACAGATGGCGGTGTAGATATTTCCATGTTCATCCACGTGGCGGTGAAGATATTTCCGTGTTCATACAGATGGCGGTGAAGGTATTTCCATGTTTATACAGATAGCGGTGTAGATATTTCCATGTTTATAGAGATGGCGGTCTAGATTTTTTTCATGCTTATAGAGATAGTGGTGTAGTTGTTTCCAAGTTTATAGAGACAGCATTGTAGATATTTCCATGTTTATACAGATAGCGGTGAAGATTTTTCCATGTTTATACAGATAGCGGTGTAGATATTTCCATGTTTATACAGATAGCAGTGTAGATATTTCCATGTTTATACAGATATTGGTGTAGATAATTCCAATTTTATACAGATAGCAGGGTAGATATTTCCAAGTTCCTACAGATAGCGGTGTAGATATTTCCACTTTTATAGGGATGGCGGTGTAGATATTTCCATGTTCATACAGATGGCGGTGTAGATATTTCCATGTTTATAGAGATTTTGGTGTAGATATTTTCATGTTTACACAGATGGCCGTGTAGACATTTCCATGTTTACACAGTTAGCGGTGTGGATATTTCCATGTTTATGCAGAAATCGGTGTAGATATTTCCATGTTTATACAGATAGCGGCGAGGATATTTCCATGTTTATACAGATAGTGGTGCAGATATTTCCATGTATATACAGATAGCCGTGTAGATTTTCCATCTTAATACAGATGGCGGCATAGATATGTCCATGTTCGTACAGATGGCGGTGTAGATATTTCCATGTTCATACAGTTGGCGGTGTAGATATTTGGAAGTTTATAGAGATAGCGCTGTAGTTATTTCCATGTTTATAAAGAAATCTGTGTAGATATTTCCATGTATATGCAGATAGCTGTGTAGATATTTCCATGTTCATGCAGATAGCAGTGTAGAAGTTTCCATGTTCATCCAGATGCCGGTGAAGATATATCCATGTTCATACAGATGGCGGTGAAGATATTTCCATGTTCATACAGATGGCGGTGTAGATATTTCCATGTTCATACCAATGGCGGTGTAGATATTTCCATGTTCATAGAGATGGCGGTGTATGTATTTCCATGTTTATACAGATAGCAGTGTAGTTATTTCCATGTTTATAGAGATAGCAGTGTAGATATTTCCATCTTTATGCAGATAGCGGTATAGATATTTCCATGTTTATACAGATGGTGGTGTAGATATTTCCATTTTATAGAGATGGCGGTCTAGATATTTCTATGTTTTAGAGATAGTGGTGTAGTTATTTCCAAGTTTATAGAGACAGCGTTGTAGATATTTCCATGTTTATACAGATAGTGGTGAAGATATTTCCATGTTTATACTGAGAGCAGTGTAGATATTTCCATGTTTATACAGATAGCGGTGTAGATATCTCCATGTTTGTAGAGATAGTGGTGTAGATAATTCCAATTTTATACAGATAGCAGTGTAGATATTTCCAAGTTCATACAGATAGCGGTGTGGATATTTCCACGTTTATAGAGATGGCGGTGTAGGTATGTCCAAGTTCATACAGATGGCGGTGTAGATATTTCCATGTTTATATAGATGGTGGTGTAGATATTTTCATGGTTTCACAGATGGCGGTGTAGGTATTTCCATGTTTACACAGATAGCGGTGTAGACATTTCCATGTTCATACAGATAGCGGTGCAGATATTTCCATGTTCATACAGACAGTGGTGTAGATATTTCCATGTTCATACAGATAGCGGTGTACATATTTCCATGTTCATACAGATAGCCGTGTAGATATTTCCATGTTCATACAGATAGCGGTGTAGATATTTCCATGTTTATACAGGTAGCGGTGTAGATAATTCCAAGTTTATACAGATAGCGGTGTAGATATTTCCATGTTTATACAGATAGCGGTGTAGATATTTCCATCTTAATAGAGATGGCGGTGTAGATATTTCCATGTTCCTACAGATGGCGGTGTAGATATTTCCATGTTCATACAGATGGCGGTGTAGATTTTTCCATGTTTATACAGAGGGCGGTTTAGATATTTCCATGTTTAGAGAGATAGCGGTGTAGATATTTCCATGTTGATACACATAGCGGTGTAGAGATTTCAGAGTTTATATAGATAGCTGTGTAGATATTTCCATGTTCATACGGATGTTGGTGTAGATATTTACATGTTCATACAGACGGCGATGTAGATATTTCCATGTTCGTACAGATGGCGGTGTAGATATTTCCAGGTTCATACAGGTGGCGGTGTAGATATTTCCATGTTTTTACAGATAGCAATGCAGTTATTTCCATGTTTATAGAGATAGCAGTGTAGATATTTCCGTTGATATACAGATAGCTTTGTAGATATTTGCATGTTCATACAGATAGCGGTGTAGATATTTCCATGTTCATAGAGATAGCGGTGTAGATATTTCCATGTTCATACACATAGCGGTGTAGATATTTCCATGTTCATACAGATAACGGTGTAGATATTTCCATGTTCATATAGATAGCGGTGTAGATACTTCCATGTTCATACAGTTAGCGGTGTAGATGTTTCCATGTTCATACAGATGGCGGTGTAGATATTTACATGTTCACAGAGATGGCGGTGTAGATATTTCCATGTCCGTACAGATGGCGGTGTAGATATTTCCATGTTCATAGAGATGGTGGCGTAGATATTTCCATGTTTATGCAGATAGCGGTATAGATATTTCCATGTTTATACAGATGGTGGTGTAGATATTTCCATGATTTTAGAGATGGCGGTCTAGATATTTCCATGTTTATAGAGATAGTGGTGTAGTTATTTCCAAGTTTATAGAGATGGTGTTGTAGATATTTCCATGTTTATACAGATAGCGGTGAAGATATTTCCATGTTTATACAGATAGCGGTGTATATATTTCCATGTTTATACAGATAGTGGTGTAGATATTTCCATGTTCCTACAGATGGCGGTGTAGATATTTCGAAGTTTATAGAGATAGTGCTGTAGTTATTTCCATATTTATAGAGAAATCTGTGTAGATATTTCCATGTATATGCAGATAGCTGTGTAGATATTTCCATGTAAATGCAGATAGTGGTGTAGATATTTCCATCTTCATCCAGATGCCGGTGTAGATATATCCATGTTCATACAGATGGCGGTGAAGGTATTTCCATGATCATACAGGTGGCGGTGTAGATATTTCCATGTTTATACAGATAGCGGTGTAGATATTTCCATCTTAATACAGATGTCGGTGTAGATATGTAAATGTTCGTACAGATGGCGGTGTAGATATTTCCATGTTCATACAGATGGTGGTGTAGATATTTCGAAGTTTATAGAAAAAGCGCTGTAGTTATTTCCATATTTATAGAGAAATCTGTGTAGATATTCCCATGTGTATGCAGATAGCTGTGTAGTTATTTCCATGTTCAGGCAGATAGCGGTGTAGATATTTCCATGTTCATCCAGATGCCGGTGTAGATATATCCGTGTTCATACAGATAGCGGTGAATATATTTCCATGTTCATACAGATGGCGGTGTAGATATTTCCATGTTCATACAAATGGCGGTGTAGATATTTCCATGTTCATAGAGATGGCGGTGTAGATATTTCCATGTTCATACAAATGGCGGTGTAGATATTTCCATCTTCATAGAGATGGCAGTGTAGATATTTCCATGCTTATACAGACAGTAGTGTAGATATTTCTATGTTTATAGAGATAGCAGTGTAGACATTTCCGTTGATATACAGATAGCTGTGTAGATATTTGCATGTTCATACAGATAGCGGTGTAGATATTTCCATGTAGATACAGATAGCGGTGTAGATATTTCCATGTTCATACAGATAGCGGTGTAGGTATTTCCATGTTCATACAGATAGCGGTATAGATATTTCCATGTTCATACAGATAGCGGCGTAGATATTTCCATGTTCATACACTTAGCGGTGTAGATATTTCCATGTTCATACAGATGGCGGTGTTGATATTTACATGTTCATACAGATGGCGGTGTAGATATTTCCATGTTCGTACGGATGGCAGTGTAGATATTTCCATGTTCATACAGGTGGCGGTGTAGATATTTCCATGTTTATACAGATAGCAGTGTAGTTATTTCCATGTTTATACAGATAGCAGTGTAGATATTTCCATTGATATACAGATAGCTGTGTAGATATTTGCATGTTCATACAGATAGTGGTGTAGATATTTCCATGTTCATACAGATAACGGTGTAGATATTTCTATGTTCATACAGATAGCGGTGAAGATATTTCCATGTTCATACAGTTAGCGGTGTAGATATTTCCATGTTCATACAGATGGTGGAGTAGATATTTACATGTTCATACAGATGGCGGTGTAGATATTTCCATGTTCGTACAGATGGCGGTGTTGGTATTTCCATGTTCACAGAGATGGCGGTGTAGTTATTTCTATGTTAATGCAGATAGCGGTATAGATATTTCCATGTTTATACAGATGGTGGTGTAGATAATTCCTATTTTATACAGATAGCAGTGTAGATATTTCCAAGTTCATACAGATAGCTGTGTAGATATTTCCACGTTTATACAGATGGCTGGGTATATATTTCCATGTACATACAGATGGCGCTGTAGATATTTCCATGTATATAGAGATGGCGGTGTAGATATTTTCATGTTTTCACAGAAGGCGGTGTAGATATTTCCATGTTTACACAGAAAGCGGTTTAGACATTTCCATGTTTATAGAGATGGCGGAGTAGATATTTTCATGTTTACACAGATGGCGGTGTAGATATTTCCATGTTTACACAGAAAGCGGTGTAGACATTTCCATGTTTACACAGACAGCGGTGTGGATATTTCCATGTTTATGCAGATACCAGTGTAGATATTTCCATGTTTATACAGATAGAGGTGCAGATATTTCCATGTTTATACAGATATTTGGGCAGATATTTCCATGTTTATACAGATAGCGGTGTATATATTTCCAACTTAATACAGATGTCGGTGTAGATATCTCCATGTTCGTACAGATGGCGGTGTAGATATTTCCATGTTCATACAGATGGCAGGGTAGATATTTCGAAGTTTATAGAGATAGCGCTGGAGATATTTCCATATTTATAGAGAAATCTGTGTCGATATTTCCATGTATATGCAGATAGCTCTGTAGATATTTCCATGTTCATGCAGATAGCGGTGCAGATATTTCCATGTTCATCCAGATGCCGGTGTAGATATATCCATGTCCATACAGATGGCGGTGAAAATATTTCCATGTTCATACAGATGGCGGTGTAGATATTTCCATGTTCATACAAATGGCGGTGTAGATATTTCCATGTTCACAGAGATGGCGGTGTAGATATTTCCACGTTCATACAAATGGCGGTGTAGATATTTCCATGTTCATAGAGATGGCAGTGTAGATATTTCCATGTTTATACAGATAGCAGTGTACTTATTTCTATGTTTATAGAGATAGCAGTGGAGATATTTCCATTGATATACAGATAGCTGTGTAGATATTTGCATGTTCATACAGATAGCGGTGTGGATATTTCCATGTTCATACAGATAGCGGTGTAGATATTTCCATGTTAATACAGATAGCCGTGTAGATATTTCCATGTTCATCTAGATGCCAGTGTAGATATATCCATGTTCATACAGATAGCGGTGTATATATTTCCATGTTCATACAGACGGCGGTGTAGATATTTCCATGTTCATAAAAATGGCGGTGTAGATATTTCCATGTTCATACAGATGGCGGTGTAGATATTTCCATGTTCGTACAGATGGCGGTGTAGATATTTCCATGTTCATACAGGTGGCGGTGTAGATATTTCCATGTTTTTACAGATAGCAGTGTAGTTATTTCCATGTTTATAGAGATAGCAGTGTAGATATTTCTGTTGATATACAGATAGCTTTGTAGATATTTGCATGTTCATGCAGATAACGGTGTAGATATTTCCATGTTCATACAGTTAGCGGTGTAGATATTTCCATGTTCATAAGGATGGCGGTGTAGATATTTCCATGTTCATACAGATGGCGGTGTAGATATTTCCATGTTCGTACAGATGGCGGTGTAGATATTTCCATGTTCATACAGGTGGCGGTGTAGATATTTCCATGTTTTTACAGATAGCAGTGTAGTTATTTCCATGTTTATAGAGATAGCAGTGTAGATATTTCTGTTGATATACCGAGAGCTTTGTAGATATTTGCATGTTCATACAGATTGCGGTGTAGATATTTCCATGTTCATACACATAGCGGTGTAGATATTTCCATGTTCATACAGATAACGGTGTAGATATTTTCATGTTCATACAGATAGCGGTGTAGATATTTCCATGTTCATACAGTTAGCGGAGTAGATGTTTCCATGTTCATACAGATGGCGGTGTAGATATTTCCATGTTCGTACAGATGGCGGTGTAGATATTTCCATGTCCATAGAGATGGTCGCGTAGATATTTCCATGTTTATGCAGATAGCGGTATAGATATTTCCATGGTTATACAGATGGTGGTGTAGATATTTCCATGTTTATAGAGATGGCGGTCTAGATATTTCCATGTTTATAGAGATAGTGGTGTAGTTATTTCCAAGTTTATAGAGATGGCGTTGTAGAAATTTCCATGTTTATACTGATAGCGGTGAATATATTTCCATGTTTATACAGATAGCGGTGTAGATATTTCCATGTTTATACAGATAGTGGTGTAGATATTTCCATGTTTATAGAGATAGCGGTGCAGATAATTCCAATTTTATACAGATAGCAATGTAGATATTTCCAAGTTCACACAGATAGCGGTGTAGATATTTCCAGGTTTATAGAGATGGCGGTGTAGATATTTCCATGTTCATACAGATGGCAGTGTAGATATTTCCATGTTTATAGAGATGGCGGTGTAGATATTTTCATGTTTACACAGATAGCGGTGTAGACATTTCCATGATTACACAGATAGCGGTGTGGATATTTCCATGTTTATGCAGATAGCGGTGTAGGTATTTCCATGTTTATACAGATAGCGGTGTGGATATTTCCATGTTTATACAGATAGTTGGGCAGATATTTCCATGTTTATACAGATAGCGGTGTAGATATTTCCATCTTAATACAGATGGCGTTGTAGATATGTCCATGTTCATACAGATGGCGGTGTAGATATTTTGAAGTTTATAGAGATAGCACTGTAGTTATTTCCGTATTTATAGAGAAATCTGTGGAGATATTTCCATGTATATGCAGATAGCTGTGTACATATTTCCATGTTCATGCAGATAGCAGTGTAGATATTTCCATGTTCATCCAGATGCCGGTGTAGATATATCCATGTTCATACAGATGGCGGTGAAGATATTTCCATGTTCATACAGATGGCGGTGTAGATAATTCCATGTTCATACAAATGGCGGTGTAGATATTTCCATTTTCATAGAGATGGCGGTGTAGATATTTCCATGCTCATACAAATGGCAGTGTAGATAGTTCCATGTTCATAGAGATGGCGGTGTAGATATTTCCATGTTTATACAGATAGCAGTGTAGTTATTTCCATGGTTATAGAGATAGCAGTGTAGATATTTCCATTGATATACAGATAGCTGTGTAGATATTTGCATGTTCATACAGATAGCTGGGTAGATATTTCCATGTTCATAAAGATAGCGGTGTAGATATTTCCATATTCATGCAGATAGCGGTGTAGATATTTCCATGTTCATGCAGATAGCGGTGTAGATATTTCCATGTTCACACAGATAGCGGTGTAGATATTTCCATGTTCATAGAGATAACGGTGTAGATATTTCCATGTTCATACAGTTAGACGTGTAGATATTTCCATGTTCATACAGATGGCGGTGTAGATATTTACATGTTCATACAGATGGCGGTGTAGATATTTCCATGTTCGTACGGATGGCAGTGTAGATATTTCCGTGTTCATTCAGGTTGCGGTGAATATATTTCCATGTTTATACAGAGAGCAGTGTAGTTATTTCCATGTTTATAGAGATAGCAGTGTAGATATTTCCATTGATATACAGATAGCTGTGTAGATATTTGCATGTTCATACAGATAGCGGTGTAGATATTTCCATGTTTATACAGATAGCGGTGTAGATATTTCCATCTTAATACAGATGGCGGTGTAGACACGTAAATGTTCGTACAGATTGCGGTGTAGATATTTCCATGTTCATACAGATGGCGGTGTAGATATTTCAAAGTTTATAGATGTAGCGCTGTAGTTATTTCCATATTTATAGAGAAATCTGTGTAGATATTTCCATGTATACGCAGATAGCTGTGAAGATATTTCCATGTTCATGCAGATGGCGGTGTAGATATTTCCATGTTTATAGAGATGGCGGTGTAGATATTTTCATGTTTACACAGATGGCATTGTAGATATTTCCATGTTTACACTGATAGCGGTGTAGATATATCCATGTTTACACAGATAGCGGTGTGGATATTTCCATGTTTATGCAGACAGCGGTGTAGATATTTCCATGTTTATACAGATAGCGGTGCGGTTATTTCCATGTTTATACAGATAGTGGTGCAGATATTTCCATGTTTATACAGATAGCGGTGTAGATATTTCCATCTTAATACAGAAGGCGGTGTAGATATGTAAATGTTCGTACAGATGGCGGTGTAGATATTTCCATGTTCATACAGATGGCGGTGGAGATATTTCGAAGTTTATAGAAAAAGCGCGGTAGTTATTTCCATATTTATAGAGAAATCTGTGTAGATATTTCCATGTATATGCAGATAGCTGTGTAGATATTTCCATGTTCATACAGATGGCGGTGTAGATATTTCCATGTTCATACAAATGGCGGTGTAGATATTTCCATGTTCATAGAGATGGCGGTGTAGATATTTCCATGTTCATACAAATGGCGGTGTAGATATTTCCATATTCATAGAGATGGCGGTGTAGATATTTCCATGTTTATATAGATAGTAGTGTAGTTATTTCCATGTTTATAGAGATAGCAGTGTAGATATTTCCATTGATATACAGATAGCTGTGTAGATATTTCCATGTTCATACAGATAGCGGTGAAGATATTTCCATGTTCATACAGTTAGCGGTGTAGATATTTCCATGTTCATACAGATGGCGGTGTAGATATTTACATGTTCATACAGATGGCGGTGTAGATATTTCCATGTTCGTACAGATGGCGGTGTTGATATTTCCATGTTCATAGTGATGGCGGTGTAGGTATTTCTGTGTTTATGCAGATAGCGGTATAGATATTTCCATGTTTATACAGATGGTGTTGTAGATATTTCCATGTTTATAGAGATTGCAGTCTAGATATTTCCATGTTTATAGAGATAGTGGTGTAGTTATTTCCAAGTTTATAGAGACAGCGTTTTAGATATTTCCATGTTTATACAGATAGCGGTGAAGATATTTCCATGTTTATACAGATAGCGGTGTAGATATTTAAATGTTTATACAGATAGCGGTGTAGATATTTCCATGTTTATAGAGATACTGGTGCAGATAATTCCAATTTTATACAGATAGCAGTGTAGATGTTTTCAAGTTCATACAGATAGCGGTGTAGATATTTCCACGTTTATATAGATGGCGGTGTAGATATTTCCATGTTCATACAGATGGCGCTGTAGATATTTCCAAGTTTATAGAGATGTTGGTGTAGATATTTTCATGTTTACACAGATGGCGGTGTAGATATTTCCATGTTTACACAGAAAGCGGTGTAGACAATTCCATGTTTACACAGACAGCGGTGTGGATATTTCCATGTTTATGCAGATAGCGTTGCAGATATTTGCATGTTTATACAGAGAGCGGTGCAGATATTTCCATGTTTATACAGATAGTTGGGCAGATATTTCCATGTTTATACAGATAGCGGTGTATGTATTTCCATGTTCATAGAAATGGCGGTGTAGATATTTGCATGTTCATAGCGATGGCGGTATAGATATTTCCATGTTTATACAGAGGGCGTTTAGATGTTTCCATGTTTACAGAGATAGCAGTGTAGATATTTCCATGTTGATATACATAGCGGAGAATATATTTCCAACTTTATAGAGATAGCGGTGTAGATATTTCTATATTTATAGAGATAGCGTTGTAGATATTTCCATGTTTATACAGATAGCGGTATAGGTATTTCCATGTTTGTAGAAATAGTGGTGTAGTTATTTCCAAGTTCATAGAGATAGCGATGTAGATATTTCCATGTTTATACAGATAGCGGTGTAGATATTTCCATGTTTATACAGATAGCAGTGTAGATATTTACATGTTTATAGAGATGGCGGTCTAGATACCTTCTTGTTTATACAGATAGCGGTGTAGTTATTTCCATGTTCATACAGATAGCGGTGTAGATATTTCCACCTTTATAGAGATGGCGGTGTAGATATTTCCATGTTCATACAGATGGCGGTGTAGATATTTCCACGTTTTTAGAGATTTCGGTGTAGATATTTCCATGTTTATACAGATAGTGTTGTAGATGTTTCCATGTTTACAGATATCGGTTTAGATATTTCCATGTTTCTTCAGATAGCGGTTTGGATATTTGCATCTTAATACAGATGGCGGTGTAGATATTTCCATGTTCATACAGATGGCGGTGCTGGTATTTCCATGTTCATGCAGATGGCGTTGTATATATTTCCAGTTTTATAGAGATAGCGGTGTAGTTATTTCCATGTTTATAGAGATAGCGGGGTAGAATTTTCCATGTATGTACAGATAGCTATGTAGATATTTCCATATTCATACAGATAGCGATGTAGTTATTTCCATGTTCATACAGATAGCGGTGTAGATATTTACATGTTCATACAGGTAGCGGTGTAGATATTTACATGTTCATACAGGTAGCGGTGTAGATATTTCCATGTTCATTCAGATAGCTGTGTAGATATTTCCATGTTCATACAGATGGCGGTGTAGATATTTACATGTTCATACAGATGGCGGTGTAGATATTTCCATGTTCGTACGGATGGCAGTGTAGATATTTCCGTGTTCATTCAGGTTTCGGTGAATATATTTCCATGTTTATACAGAGAGCAGTGTAGTTATTTCCATGTTTATAGAGATAGCAGTGTAGATATTTCCATTGATATACAGATAGCTGTGTAGATATTTGCATGTTCATACAGATAGCGGTGTAGATATTTCCATGTTTATACAGATAGCGGTGTAGATATTTCCATCTTAATACAGATGGCGGTGTAGACACGTAAATGTTCGTACAGATTGCGGTGTAGATATTTCCATGTTCATACAGATGGCGGTGTAGATATTTCAAAGTTTATAGATGTAGCGCTGTAGTTATTTCCATATTTATAGAGAAATCTGTGTAGATATTTCCATGTATACGCAGATAGCTGTGAAGATATTTCCATGTTCATGCAGATGGCGGTGTAGATATTTCCATGTTTATAGAGATGGCGGTGTAGATATTTTCATGTTTACACAGATGGCGGTGTTGATATTTCCATGTTTACACTTATAGCGGTGTAGATATATCCATGTTTACACAGATAGCGGTGTGGATATTTCCATGTTTATGCAGACAGCGGTGTAGATATTTCCATGTTTATACAGATAGCGGTGCAGTTATTTCCATGTTTATACAGATAGTGGTGCAGATATTTCCATGTTTATACAGATAGCGGTGTAGATATTTCCATCTTAATACAGAAGGCGGTGTAGATATGTAAATGTTCGTACAGATGGCGGTGTAGATATTTCCATGTTCATACAGATGGCGGTGGAGATATTTCGAAGTTTATAGAAAAAGCGCGGTAGTTATTTCCATATTTATAGAGAAATCTGTGTAGATATTTCCATGTATATGCAGATAGCTGTGTAGATATTTCCATGTTCATACAGATGGCGGTGTAGATATTTCCATGTTCATACAAATGGCGGTGTAGATATTTCCATGTTCATAGAGATGGCGGTGTAGATATTTCCAAGTTCATACAAATGGCGGTGTAGATATTTCCATATTCATAGAGATGGCGGTGTAGATATTTCCATGTTTATATAGATAGTAGTGTAGTTATTTCCATGTTTATAGAGATAGCAGTGTAGATATTTCCATTGATATACAGATAGCTGTGTAGATATTTCCATGTTCATACAGATAGCGGTGAAGATATTTCCATGTTCATACAGTTAGCGGTGTAGATATTTCCATGTTCATACAGATGGCGGTGTAGATATTTACATGTTCATACAGATGGCGGTGTAGATATTTCCATGTTCGTACAGATGGCGGTGTTGATATTTCCATGTTCATAGTGATGGCGGTGTAGGTATTTCTGTGTTTATGCAGATAGCGGTATAGATATTTCCATGTTTATACAGATGGTGTTGTAGATATTTCCATGTTTATAGAGATTGCAGTCTAGATATTTCCATGTTTATAGAGATAGTGGTGTAGTTATTTCCAAGTTTATAGAGACAGCGTTGTAGATATTTCCATGTTTATACAGATAGCGGTGAAGATATTTCCATGTTTATACAGATAGCGGTGTAGATATTTAAATGTTTATACAGATAGCGGTGTAGATATTTCCATGTTTATAGAGATACTGGTGCAGATAATTCCAATTTTATACAGATAGCAGTGTAGATATTTTCAAGTTCATACAGATAGCGGTGTAGATATTTCCACGTTTATATAGATGGCGGTGTAGATATTTCCATGTTCATACAGATGGCGCTGTAGATATTTCCAAGTTTATAGAGATGTTGGTGTAGATATTTTCATGTTTACACAGATGGCGGTGTAGATATTTCCATGTTTACACAGAAAGCAGTGTAGACAATTCCATGTTTACACAGACAGCGGTGTGGATATTTCCATGTTTATGCAGATAGCGTTGCAGATATTTGCATGTTTATACAGAGAGCGGTGCAGATATTTCCATGTTTATACAGATAGTTGGGCAGATATTTCCATGTTTATACAGATAGCGGTGTATATATTTCCATGTTCATAGAAATGGCGGTGTAGATATTTGCATGTTCATAGCGATGGCGGTATAGATATTTCCATGTTTATACAGAGGGCGTTTAGATGTTTCCATGTTTACAGAGATAGCAGTGTAGATATTTCCATGTTGATATACATAGCGGAGAATATATTTCCAACTTTATAGAGATAGCGGTGTAGATATTTCTATATTTATAGAGATAGCGTTGTAGATATTTCCATGTTTATACAGATAGCGGTATAGGTATTTCCATGTTTGTAGAAATAGTGGTCTAGTTATTTCCAAGTTCATAGAGATAGCGATGTAGATATTTCCATGTTTATACAGATAGCGGTGAAGATATTTCCATGTTTATACAGATAACGGTGTAGATATTTCCATGTTTATACAGATAGCAGTGTAGATATTTACATGTTTATAGAGATGGCGGTCTAGATATTTTCTTGTTTATACAGATAGCGGTGTAGTTATTTCCATGTTCATACAGATAGCGGTGTAGATATTTCCACCTTTATAGAGATGGCGGTGTAGATATTTCCATGTTCATAAAGATGGCGGTGTAGATATTTCCACGTTTTTAGAGATTTCGGTGTAGATATTTCCATGTTTATACAGATAGTGTTGTAGATGTTTCCATGTTTATACAGATATCGGTTTAGATATTTCCATGTTTCTTCAGATAGCGGTGTGGATATTTGCATCTTAATACAGATGGCGGTGTAGATATTTCCATGTTCATACAGATGGCGGTGCAGGTATTTCCATGTTCATGCAGATGGCGTTGTATATATTTCCAGTTTTATAGAGATAGCGGTGTAGTTATTTCCATGTTTATAGAGATAGCGGGGTAGAATTTTCCATGTATGTACAGATAGCTATGTAGATATTTCCATGTTCATACAGATAGCGATGTAGTTATTTCCATGTTCATACAGATAGCGGTGTAGATATTTACATGTTCATACAGATAGTGGTGTAGATATTTCCATGTTCATACAGATAACGGTGCAGAAATTTCCATGTTCATACAGATGGCGGTGTAGATATTTACATGTTCATACAGGTAGCGGTGTAGATATTTACATGTTCATACAGGTAACGGTGTAGATATTTCCATGTTCATTCAGATAGCTGTGTAGATATTTCCATGTTCATACAGATAGCGGTGTAGGTATTTCCATGTTTATGGAGATAGCGGTGTAGATATTTCCATGTTTATTCAGATAGCGGTATAGATATTTCCATCTTTATACAGATGGTGGTGTAGATATTTCTATGTTTATAGATATGGCGGTCTAGAAATTTCCATGTTTACAGAGATAGTTTTGTAGTTATTACCAAGTTTATAGAAATAGCGGTGTAGATATTTCCATGTTTATACAGATAGCAGTGTAGCTATTTACATGTTTGTACAGATGGCGGTCGAGATATTTTCTTGTTTATACAGATAGCGGTGTATATATTTCCATGTTGATACAGTTAGCGGTATAGATATTTCCATGTTCATACAGATGGCGGTGTAGATATTTACATGTTCATACAGATTGTGGTGTAGATATTTCCATGTTCATACAGATGGCGATGTAGATATTTCCATGTTCATACAGATGGCGGTGTAGATATTTCCATGTTCTTACAGATGGCGGTGTACATATTTCTATGTTCATACAGATAACGGTGTAGATATTTCCATGTTCATACAGATAGCGGTGTAGATATTTCCATGTTCATACAGTTAGCGGTGTAGATATTTCCATGTTCATACAAATTGCGGTGTAGATATTTCCATGTTTATACAGATAGCAGTGTAGATATTTCCATGTTCATACAGATAGTGGTGTAGATATTTCCATGTTCGTACAGAGAGCGGTGTAGATATTTCCATGTTCCTACAGATAGCTGTGTAGATATTTCCATGTTCATACAGATAGCGGTGTAGGTATTTCCCTGTTCATACACTTAGCGGTGTAGATATTTCCATGTTCATACAGAAGGCAGTGTAGCTATTTACATGTTCATACAGATGGCGGTGTACATATTTCCATGTTCGTACGGATGGCAGTGTAGATATTTCCATGTTCATACAGGTGGTGGTGTAGATATTTCCGTGTTTATACAGATAGCAGTGAAGTTATTTCCATGTTTATAGAGATAGCAGTGTAGATATTTCCATTGATATACAGATAGCTGTGTAGATATTTGCATGTGAATACAGATAGCGGTGTAGATATTTCCATGTTCAAACAGATGGCGGTGTAGATATTTACATGTTCATACAGTTGGCGGTGTAAATATTTCCATGTTCATACAGATGGCAGTGTAGATATTTCAATGTTCATAGAGATGGCAGTGTAGATATTTCCATGTTTATGTAGATAGCGGTATAGATATTTCCATGTTTATACAGATGGTGTTGTAGATATTTCCATGTTTATAGAGATAGCGGTGCAGATAATTCCAATTTTATACAGATAGCAATGTAGATATTTCCAAGTTCACACAGATAGCGGTGTAGATATTTCCAAGTTTATAGAGATGGCGGTGTAGATATTTCCATGTTCATACAGACGGCGGTGTAGATATTTCCATGTTTATAGAGATGGCGGTGTAGATATTTTCATGTTTACACAGATAGCGGTGTAGACATTTTCATGATTACACAGATAGCGGTGTGGATATTTCCATGTTTATGCAGATAGCGGTGTAGGTATTTCCATGTTTATACAGATAGCGGTGTGGATATTTCCATGTTTATACAGATAGTTGGGCAGATATTTCCATGTTTATACAGATAGCGGTGTAGATATTTCCATCTTAATACAGATGGCGTTGTAGATATGTCCATGTTCATACAGATGGCGGTGTAGATATTTTGAAGTTTATAGAGATAGCACTGTAGTTATTTCCGTATTTATAGAGAAATCTGTGGAGATATTTCCATGTATATGCAGATAGCTGTGTACATATTTCCATGTTCATGCAGATAGCAGTGTAGATATTTCCATGTTCATCCAGATGCCGGTGTAGATATATCCATGTTCATACAGATGGCGGTGAAGATATTTCCATGTTCATACAGATGGCGGTGTAGATAATTCCATGTTCATACAAATGGCGGTGTAGATATTTCCATTTTCATAGAGATGGCGGTGTAGATATTTCCATGCTCATACAAATGGCAGTGTAGATATTTCCATGTTCATAGAGATGGCGGTGTAGATATTTCCATGTTTATACAGATAGCAGTGTAGTTATTTCCATGGTTATAGAGATAGCAGTGTAGATATTTCCATTGATATACAGATAGCTGTGTAGATATTTGCATGTTCATACAGATAGCTGGGTAGATATTTCCATGTTCATAAAGATAGCGGTGTAGATATTTCCATGTTCATGCAGATAGCGGTGTAGATATTTCCATGTTCATGCAGATAGCGGTGTAGATATTTCCATGTTCATACAGATGGCGGTGTAGATATTTACATGTTCATACAGATGGCGGTATAGATATTTCCATGTTCATACAGATGGCGGTGTAGATATTTCCATGTTTATACAAATGGCGGTGTAGATATTTCCATGTTCATACAGATAGCAGTGTAGATATTTCCGTGTTCATACAGATAGCGGTGTAGATATTTCCATGTTCATACAGATGGCGGTGTAGATATTTCCATGTTCATAGAGATGGCGGTGTAGATATTTCCATGTTCATAGAGATGGCGGTGTAGATATTTCCATGTTTATTCAGATAGCAGTGTAGTTATTTCCATGTTTATAGACATAGCAGTGTAGATATTTCCATTGATATACTGATAGCTGTGTAGATATTTGCATGTTCATACAGATAGCGGTGTAGATATTTCCATGTTTATACAGATAGCGGTGTAGATATTTCCATCTTAATACAGATGGCAGTGTAGACACGTAAATGTTCGTACAGATGGCGCTTTAGATATTTCCATGTTCATACAGATGGCGGTGTTGATATTTCGAAGTTTATAGATGTAGCGCTGTAGTTATTTCCATATTTATAGAGAAATCTGTGTAGATATTTCCATGTATACGCAGATAGCTGTGAAGATATTTCCATGTTCATGCAGATGGCGGTGTAGATATTTCCATGTTTATAGAGATGGCGGTGTAGATATTTTCATGTTTACACAGATGGCGGTGTAGATATTTCCATGTTTACACTGATAGCGGTGTAGATATATCCATGTTTACACAGATAGCGGTGTGGTTATTTCCATGTTTATGCAGACAGCGGTGTAGATATTTCCATGTTTATACAGATAGCGGTGCAGTTATTTCCATGTTTATACAGATAGTGGTGCAGATATTTCCATGTTTATACAGATAGCGGTGTACATATTTCCATCTTAATACAGAAGGCGGTGTAGATATGTAAATGTTCGTACAGATGGCGGTGTAGATATTTCCATGTTCATACAGATGGCGGTGGAGATATTTCGAAGTTTATAGAAAAAGCGCTGTAGTTATTTCCATATTTATAGAGAAATCTGTGTAGATATTTCGATGTATATGCAGATAGCTGTGTAGATACTTCCATGTTCAGGCAGATAGCGGTGTAGATATTTCCATGTTCATCTAGATGCCAGTGTAGATATATCCATGTTCATACAGATAGCGGTGTATATATTTCCATGTTCATACAGACGGCGGTGTAGATATTTCCATGTTCATACAAATGGCGGTGTAGATATTTCCATGTTCATACAGATGGCGGTGTAGATATTTCCATGTTCGTACAGATGGCGGTGTAGATATTTCCATGTTCATACAGGTGGCGGTGTAGATATTTCCATGTTTTTACAGATAGCAGTGTAGTTATTTCCATGTTTATAGAGATAGCAGTGTAGATATTTCTGTTGATATACAGATAGCTTTGTAGATATTTGCATGTTCATACAGATAGCGGTGTAGATATTTCCATGTTCATACAGACAGCGGTGTAGATATTTCCATGTTCATACACATAGCGGTGTAGATATTTCCATGTTCATACAGATAACGGTGTAGATATTTCCATGTTCATACAGATAGCGGTGTAGATATTTCCATGTTCATACAGTTAGCGGGGTAGATGTTTCCATGTTCATACAGATGGCGGTGTAGATATTTCCATGTTCGTACAGATGGCGGTGTAGATATTTCCATGTCCATAGAGATGGTCGCGTAGATATTTCCATGTTTATGCAGATAGCGGTATAGATATTTCCATGGTTATACAGATGGTGGTGTAGATATTTCCATGTTTATAGAGATGGCGGTCTAGATATTTCCATGTTTATAGAGATAGTGGTGTAGTTATTTCCAAGTTTATAGAGATGGCGTTGTAGAAATTTCCATGTTTATACTGATAGCGGTGAAGATATTTCCATGTTTATACAGATAGCGGTGTAGATATTTCCATGTTTATACAGATAGTGGTGTAGATATTTCCATGTTTATAGAGATAGCGGTGCAGATAATTCCAATTTTATACAGATAGCAATGTAGATATTTCAAAGTTCACACAGATAGCGGTGTAGATATTTCCAAGTTTATAGAGATGGCGGTGTAGATATTTCCATGTTCATACAGACGGCGGTGTAGATATTTCCATGTTTATAGAGATGGCGGTGTAGATATTTTCATGTTTACACAGATAGCGGTGTAGACATTTCCATGATTACACAGATAGCGGTGTGGATATTTCCATGTTTATGCAGATAGCGGTGTAGATATTTCCATGTTTATACAGATAGCGGTGTGGATATTTCTATGTTTATACAGATAGTTGGGCAGATATTTCCATGTTTATACAGATAGCGGTGTAGATATTTCCATCTTAATACAGATGGCGTTGTAGATATGTCCATGTTCATACAGATGGCGGTGTAGATATTTCAAAGTTTATAGATGTAGCGCTGTAGTTATTTCCATATTTATAGAGAAATCTGTGTAGATATTTCCATGTATACGCAGATAGCTGTGAAGATATTTCCATGTTCATGCAGATGGCGGTGTAGATATTTCCATGTTTATAGAGATGGCGGTGTAGATATTTTCATGTTTACACAGATGGCGGTGTAGATATTTCCATGTTTACACTGATAGCGGTGTAGATATATCCATGTTTACACAGATAGCGGTGTGGATATTTCCATGTTTATGCAGACAGCGGTGTAGATATTTCCATGTTTATACAGATAGCGGTGCAGTTATTTCCATGTTTATACAGATAGTGGTGCAGATATTTCCATGTTTATACAGATAGCGGTGTAGATATTTCCATCTTAATACAGAAGGCGGTGTAGATATGTAAATGTTCGTACAGATGGCGGTGTAGATATTTCCATGTTCATACAGATGGCGGTGGAGATATTTCGAAGTTTATAGAAAAAGCGCGGTAGTTATTTCCATATTTATAGAGAAATCTGTGTAGATATTTCCATGTATATGCAGATAGCTGTGTAGATATTTCCATGTTCATACAGATGGCGGTGTAGATATTTCCATGTTCATACAAATGGCGGTGTAGATATTTCCATGTTCATAGAGATGGCGGTGTAGATATTTCCATGTTCATACAAATGGCGGTGTAGATATTTCCATATTCATAGAGATGGCGGTGTAGATATTTCCATGTTTATATAGATAGTAGTGTAGTTATTTCCATGTTTATAGAGATAGCAGTGTAGATATTTCCATTGATATACAGATAGCTGTGTAGATATTTCCATGTTCATGCAGATAGCGGTGAAGGTATTTCCATGTTCATACAGTTAGCGGTGTAGATATTTCCATGTTCATACAGATGGCGGTGTAGATATTTACATGTTCATACAGATGGCGGTGTAGATATTTCCATGTTCGTACAGATGGCGGTGTTGATATTTCCATGTTCATAGTGATGGCGGTGTAGGTATTTCTGTGTTTATGCAGATAGCGGTATAGATATTTCCATGTTTATACAGATGGTGTTGTAGATATTTCCATGTTTATAGAGATTGCCGTCTAGATATTTCCATGTTTATAGAGATAGTGGTGTAGTTATTTCCAAGTTTATAGAGACAGCGTTGTAGATATTTCCATGTTTATACAGATAGCGGTGAAGATATTTCCATGTTTATACAGATAGCGGTGTAGATATTTAAATGTTTATACAGATAGCGGTGTAGATATTTCCATGTTTATAGAGATACTGGTGCAGATAATTCCAATTTTATACAGATAGCAGTGTAGATATTTTCAAGTTCATACAGATAGCGGTGTAGATATTTCCACGTTTATATAGATGGTGGTGTAGATATTTCCATGTTCATACAGATGGCGCTGTAGATATTTCCAAGTTTATAGAGATGGTGGTGTAGATATTTTCATGTTTACACAGATGGCCGTGTAGATATTTCCATGTTTACACAGAAAGCGGTGTAGACAATTCCATGTTTACACAGACAGCGGTGTGGATATTTCCATGTTTATGCAGATAGCGTTGCAGATATTTGCATGTTTATTCAGAGAGCGGTGCAGATATTTCCATGTTTATACAGATAGTTGGGCAGATATTTCCATGTTTATACAGATAGCGGTGTATATATTTCCATGTTCATACAAATGGCGGTGTAGATATTTGCATGTTCATAGCGATGGCGGTATAGATATTTCCATGTTTATACAGAGGGCGTTTAGATGTTTCCATGTTTACAGAGATAGCAGTGTAGATATTTCCATGTTGATATACATAGCGGAGAATATATTTCCAACTTTATAGAGATAGCGGTGTAGATATTTCTATATTTATAGAGATAGCGTTGTAGATATTTCCATGTTTATACAGATAGCGGTATAGGTATTTCCATGTTTGTAGAAATAGTGGTGTAGTTATTTCCAAGTTCATAGAGATAGCGATGTAGATATTTCCATGTTTATACAGATAGCGGTGAAGATATTTCCATGTTTATACAGATAGCGGTGTAGATATTTCCATGTTTATACAGATAGCGGTGTAGATATTTACATGTTTATGGAGATGGCGGTCTAGATATTTTCTTGTTTATACAGATAGCGGTGTAGTTATTTCCATGTTCATACAGATAGCGGTGTAGATATTTCCACCTTTATAGAGATGGCGGTGTAGATATTTCCATGTTCATACAGATGGCGGTGTAGATATTTCCACGTTTTTAGAGATTTCGGTGTAGATATTTCCATGTTTATACAGATAGTGTTGTAGATGTTTCCATGTTTATACAGATATCGGTTTAGATATTTCCATGTTTCTTCAGATAGCGGTGTGGATATTTGCATCTTAATACAGATGGCGGTGTAGATATTTCCATGTTCATAAAGATGGCGGTGCAGGTATTTCCATGTTCATGCAGATGGCGTTGTATATATTTCCAGTTTTATAGAGATAGCGGTGTAGTTATTTCCATGTTTATAGAGATAGCGGGGTAGAATTTTCCATGTATGTACAGATAGCTATGTAGATATTTCCATGTTCATACAGATAGCGATGTAGTTATTTCCATGTTCATACAGATAGCGGTGTAGATATTTACATGTTCATACAGGTAGCGGTGTAGATATTTACATGTTCATACAGGTAGCGGTGTAGATATTTCCATGTTCATTCAGATAGCTGTGTAGATATTTCCATGTTCATACAGATAGCGGTGTAGGTATTTCCATGTTTATGGAGATAGCGGTATAGATATTTGCATCTTTATACAGATGGTGGTGTAGATATTTCTATGTTTATAGATATGGCGGTCTAGAAATTTCCATGTTTACAGAGATAGTTTTGTAGTTATTACCAAGTTTATAGAAATAGCGGTGTAGATATTTCCATGTTTATACAGATAGCAGTGTAGCTATTTACATGTTTGTACAGATGGCGGTCGAGATATTTTCTTGTTTATACAGATAGCTGTGTAGATATTTCCATGTTCATACAGATAGCGGTGTAGATATTTCCACGTTTATAGAGATGGCGATGTAGATATTTCCATGTTCATACAGTTGGCATTGTAGATATTTCCATGTTTACAGAGATGGTGGTGTAGATATTTCCATGTTTATACAGATGGCGGTGGAGATATTTCCATGTTCATACAGATGGCGGTGTAGATATTTCCATGTTCATACAAATGGCGGTGTAGATATTTCCATGTTCATAGAGATGGCGGTGTAGATATTTCCATGTTCATACAAATGGCGGTGTAGATATTTCCGTATTCATAGAGATGGCGGTGTAGATATTTCCATGTTTATATAGATAGTAGTGTAGTTATTTCCATGTTTATAGAGATAGCAGTGTAGATATTTCCATTGATATACAGATAGCTGTGTAGATATTTCCATGTTCATGCAGATAGCGGTGAAGGTATTTCCATGTTCATACAGTTAGCGGTGTAGATATTTCCATGTTCATACAGATGGCGGTGTAGATATTTACATGTTCATACAGATGGCGGTGTAGATATTTCCATGTTCGTACAGATGGCGGTGTTGATATTTCCATGTTCATAGTGATGGCGGTGTAGGTATTTCTGTGTTTATGCAGATAGCGGTATAGATATTTCCATGTTTATACAGATGGTGTTGTAGATATTTCCATGTTTATAGAGATTGCAGTCTAGATATTTCCATGTTTATAGAGATAGTGGTGTAGTTATTTCCAAGTTTATAGAGACAGCGTTGTAGATATTTCCATGTTTATACAGACAGCGGTGAAGATATTTCCATGTTTATACAGATAGCGGTGTAGATATTTAAATGTTTATAGAGATAGCGGTGTAGATATTTCCATGTTTATAGAGATACTGGTGCAGATAATTCCAATTTTATACAGATAGCAGTGTAGATATTTTCAAGTTCATACAGATAGCGGTGTAGATATTTCCACGTTTATATAGATGGCGGTGTAGATATTTCCATGTTCATACAGATGGCGCTGTAGATATTTCCAAGTTTATAGAGATGGTGGTGTAGATATTTTCATGTTTACACAGATGGCCGTGTAGATATTTCCATGTTTACACAGAAAGCGGTGTAGACAATTCCATGTTTACACAGACAGCGGTGTGGATATTTCCATGTTTATGCAGTTAGCGTTGCAGATATTTGCATGTTTATACAGAGAGCGGTGCAGATATTTCCATGTTTATACAGATAGTTGGGCAGATATTTCCATGTTTATACAGATAGCGGTGTATATATTTCCATGTTCATACAAATGGCGGTGTAGATATTTGCATGTTCATAGCGATGGCGGTATAGATATTTCCATGTTTATACAGAGGGCGTTTAGATGTTTCCATGTTTACAGAGATAGCAGTGTAGATATTTCCATGTTGATATACATAGCGGAGAATATATTTCCAACTTTACAGAGATAGCGGTGTAGATATTTCTATATTTATAGAGATAGCGTTGTAGATATTTCCATGTTTATACAGATAGCGGTATAGGTATTTCCATGTTTGTAGAAATAGTGGTGTAGTTATTTCCAAGTTCATAGAGATAGCGATGTAGATATTTCCATGTTTATACAGATAGCGGTGAAGATATTTCCATGTTTATACAGATAGCGGTGTAGATATTTCCATGTTTATACAGATAGCGGTGTAGATAATTACATGTTTATAGAGATGGCGGTCTAGATATTTTCTTGTTTATACAGATAGCGGTGTAGTTATTTCCATGTTCATACAGATAGCGGTGTAGATATTTCCACCTTTATAGAGATGGCGGTGTAGATATTTCCATGTTCATACAGATGGCGGTGTAGATATTTCCACGTTTTTAGAGATTTCGGTGTAGATATTTCCATGTTTATACAGATAGTGTTGTAGATGTTTCCATGTTTATACAGATATCGGTTTAGATATTTCCATGTTTCTTCAGATAGCGGTGTGGATATTTGCATCTTAATACAGATGGCGGTGTAGATATTTCCATGTTCATACAGATGGCGGTGCAGGTATTTCCATGTTCATGCAGATGGCGTTGTATATATTTCCAGTTTTATAGAGATAGCGGTGTAGTTATTTCCATGTTTATAGAGATAGCGGGGTAGAATTTTCCATGTATGTACAGATAGCTATGTAGATATTTCCATGTTCATACAGATAGCGATGTAGTTATTTCCATGTTCATACAGATAGCGGTGTAGATATTTACATGTTCATACAGGTAGCGGTGTAGATATTTACATGTTCATACAGGTAGCGGTGTAGATATTTCCATGTTCATTCAGATAGCTGTGTAGATATTTCCATGTTCATACAGATAGCGGTGTAGGTATTTCCATGTTTATGGAGATAGCGGTGTAGATATTTCCATGTTTATTCAGATAGTGGTATAGATATTTCCATCTTTATACAGATGGTGGTGTAGATATTTCTATGTTTATAGATATGGCGGTCTAGAAATTTCCATGTTTACAGAGATAGTTTTGTAGTTATTACCAAGTTTATAGAAATAGCGGTGTAGATATTTCCATGTTTATACAGATAGCAGTGTAGCTATTTACATGTTTGTACAGATGGCGGTCGAGATATTTTCTTGTTTATACAGATAGCGGTGTATATATTTCCATGTTGATACAGTTAGCGGTATAGATATTTCCATGTTCATACAGATGGCGGTGTAGATATTTACATGTTCATACAGATTGCGGTGTAGATATCTCCATGTTCATACAGATGGCGATGTAGATATTTCCATGTTCATACAGATGGCGGTGTAGATATTTCCATGTTCTTACAGATGGCGGTGTACATATTTCTATGTTCATACAGATAACGGTGTAGATATTTCCATGTTCATACAGATAGCGGTGTAGATATTTCCATGTTCATACAGTTAGCGGTGTAGATATTTCCATGTTCATACAAATTGCGGTGTAGATATTTCCATGTTTATACAGATAGCAGTGTAGATATTTCCATGTTTATAGAGATAGCGGTGTAGATATTTCCATTGATATACAGATAGCTGTGTAGATATTTGCATGTTCATACACATAGCGGTGTAGATATTTCCATGTTCATACAGATAGTGGTGTAGATATTTCCATGTTCGTACAGAGAGCGGTGTAGATATTTCCATGTTCATACAGATAGCGGTGTAGATATTTCCATGTTCATACAGATAGCGGTGTAGGTATTTCCCTGTTCATACACTTAGCGGTGTAGATATTTCCATGTTCATACAGAAGGCAGTGTAGCTATTTACATGTTCATACAGATGGCGGTGTACATATTTCCATGTTCGTACGGATGGCAGCGTAGATATTTCCATGTTCATACAGGTGGCGGTGTAGATATTTCCGTGTTTATACAGATAGCAGTGAAGTTATTTCCATGTTTATAGAGACAGCAGTGTAGATATTTCCATTGATATACAGATAGCTGTGTAGATATTTGCATGTGCATACAGATAGCGGTGTAGATATTTCCATGTTCATACAGATGGCGGTGTAGATATTTACATGTTCATACAGTTGGCGGTGTAAATATTTCCATTTTCATACAGATGGCAGTGTAGATATTTCAATGTTCATAGAGATGGCAGTGTAGATATTTCCATGTTTATGTAGATAGCGGTATAGATATTTCCATGTTTATACAGATGGTGTTGTAGATATTTCCATGTTTATAGAGATGGCAGTCTAGATATTTCCATCTTTATAGAGACAGTGGTGTAGTTATTTCCAAGTTTATAGAGACAGCGTTGTAGATATTTCCATGTTTATACAGATAGCGGTGTAGATATTTCCATCTTAATACAGATGGCGGTGTAGATATGTAAATGTTCGTACAGATGGCAGTGTAGATATTTCCACGTTCATACAGATGGCGGTGTAGATATTTCGAAGTTTATAGATGTGGCGCTCTAGTTATTTCCATATTTATAGAGAAATCTGTGTAGATATTTCCATGTATACGCAGATATCTGTGAAGATATTTCCAGGTTCATGCAGATGGCGGTGTAGATATTTCCATGTTTATAGAGATGGCGGTGTAGATATTTCCATGTTCATACAGATAGCGGTGTATATATTTCCATGTTGATACAGTTAGCGGTATAGATATTTCCATGTTAAAACAGATTGTGGTGTAGATATTTCCATGTTCAAACAGATGGCGGTGTAGATATTTCCATGTTCATAGAGATGGCAGTGTAGATATTTCCACGTTTAGAGAGATGGCTGTGTAGATATTTCCATGTTCATACAGATGGTGGTGTAGATATTTCCATGTTTATAGAGATGGCGGTGTAGATATTTTCAGGTTTACACAGATGGCAGTTTAGATATTTCCATGTTTATACAGATAGCAGTGTAGTTATTTCCATGTTTACTGAGATAGCATTGTAGATATTTCCATTGATATACAGATAGGTGTGTAGATATTTGCATGTTCATACAGATAGCGTTGTAGATATTTCCATGTTCATACAGATAGCGGTGTAGATATTTCCATGTTCATACAGATAGCGGTGTAGATATTTCCATGTTCATGCAGATAGCTGTGTAGATATTTCCATGTTCATACAGATAGCGGTGCAGATATTTCCATGTTCATGCAGTTAGCAGTGTAGATATTTCAATGTTCATACAGATGGTGGTGTAGATATTTACATGTTCATACAGATGGTGGTGTAGATATTTCCATGTTCGTACAGATGGCGTTGTAGATATTTCCATGTTCATAGAGAAGGCGGTGTAGATATTTCCATGTTCATACAGGTGGCGGTGTAGATATTTCCATGTTTATACAGATAGCATTGTAGTTATTTCCATGTTTATAGAGATAGCAGTGTAGATATTTCCATTGATATACAGATAGCGGTGAAGATATTTCCATGTTTATACAGATAGCGGAGTAGATATTTCCATGTTCATAGAGATGGCGGTGTAGATATTTCCATGTTTGTACAGATAGCAGTGTAGTTATTTCCATGTTTATAGAGATAGCAGTGTAGATATTTCCACTGATATACAGATAGCGGTGTAGATATTTCCATGTTCATACAGATAGCGGTGTAGATATTTCCATGTTCATACAGTTAGCGGTGTAGATATTTCCATGTTCATACAGATGGCGGTGTAGATATTTACATGTTCATACAGATGGCGGTGTAGATATTTCCATGTTCGCATGGATGGCAGTGTAGATATTTCCATGTTCATACAGATAGCAGTGTAGTTATTTCCATGTTTATAGAGATAGCATTGCAGATATTTCCATTGATATACAGATAGCTGTGTAGATATTTGCATGTTCATACAGATAGCGGTGTAGATATTTCCATGTTCATACAGATAGCGGTGTAGATATTTCCACGTTCATACAGATAGCGGTTTAGATATTTCCATGTTCATACAGATAACGGTGTAGATATTTCCATGTTCATACAGATAGCCTTGTAGATATTTCCATGTTCATACAGTTAGCGGTGTAGATATTTCCATGTTCCCACAGATGGAGGTGTAGATGTTTACATGTTCATAAGGATGGCGGTGTAGATATTTCCATGTTCGTACAGATGGCGGTGTTGATATTTACATGATCATAGAGATGGCGGTGTAGATATATCCATGTTTATGCTGATAGCGGTATAGGTATTTCCATGTTTATTCAGATGGTGGTGTAGATATTTCCATGTTTATAGAGATGGCGTTCTAGATATTTCCATGTTTATAGAGATAGTGGTGTAGTTATTTCCAAGTTTATAGAGACAGCGTTGTAGATATTTCCATGTTTATACAGATAGCGGTGAAGATATTTCCATGTTTATACAGATAGCGGTGTAGATATTTCCAACTTTATAGAGATGGCGGTGTAGATATTTCCATGTTCATACAGATGGCGGTGTAGATATTTCCATGTTCATACTGGTGGCGGTGTAGATATTTCCATGTTTATACAGATAGCAGTGTTGTTATTTCCATGTTTATAGAGATAGCAGTGTAGATATTTCCATTGATTTACAGATAGCTGTGTAGATATTTGCATGTTCCTTCAGATAGTGGTGTAGATATTTCCATGTTAATACAGATATCGGTGCAGATATTTCCATGTTTATACAGATAGTTGGGCAGATATTTCCATGTTTATACAGATAGCGGTGTAGATATTTCCATCTTAATACAGATGGCGGTGTAGATATTTCGAAGTTTATAGAGATAGCGCTGTAGTTATTTCCATATTTATAGAGAAATCTCTGTAAATATTTCCATGTATATTCAGATAGCTGTGTAGATATTTCCATGTTCATGCAGATAGCGGTGTAGATATTTCCATGTTCATCCAGATGCTGGTGTACATATATCCATGTTCATACAGATGGCGGTGAAGATATTTCAATGTTCATACAGATGGTGGTGTAGATATTTCCATGTTCATACAAATGGCGGTGTATATATTTCCATGTTCATAGAGATGGCGGTGTAGATATTTCCGTGTTCATACAAATGGCGGTGTAGATATTTCCATGTTCATAGAGATGGCGGTGTAGATATTTCCATATTTATACAGATAGCAGTGTAGTTATTTCCATGTTTATAGAGATAGCAGTGTAGATATTTCCATTGATATACAGATAGCTGTGTAGATATTTGCATGTTCATAGAGATAGCGGTGTAGATATTTCCATGATTGTACAGATAGCGGTGTAGATATTTCCTTGTTCATACTGATAGCGGTGTAGATATTTCCATGTTTATACAGATAGCGGTGTAGATATTTCCATGTTCATACAGTTAGCGGTGTAGATATTTCCATGTTCATACAGATGGCGGTGTAGATATTTCCATGTTCATACACATGGCGGTGTAGATATTTCCATGTTCATAGAGGTGGTGGTGTAGATATTTCCATGTTCATACAAGTGGCGGTGTAGATATTTCCATGTTCATAGAGATGGAGGTGTAGATATTTCCATATTTATACAGATAGCAGTGTAGTTATTTCCATGTTTATAGGGATAGCAGTGTAGATATTTTCATTGATATACAGACAGCTGTGTAGATATTTGCATGTTCATACAGATAGCGGTCTAGATATTTCCATGTTCATACAGATAGCGGTGTAGATATTTCCATGTTCATACAGATAGCGGAGTAGATATTTCCATGTTCATACAGATAGCGGAGTAGATATTTCCATGTTCATACAGATAGCGGTGTAGATATTTCCATGTTCATACAGTTAGCGGTGTAGATATTTCCATGTTCATACAGATGGCGGCGTGGATATTTACATGTTCATACAGATGGCGGTGTAGATATTTCCATGTTCATACAGATAGCGGTGTAGATATTTCCATGTTCATACAGATAGCGGTGTAGATATTTCCATGTTCATACAGATAGCGGTGTAGATATTTCCATGTTCATACAGAGAGCGGTGTAGATATTTCCATGTTCATACAGATAGCGGTGTAGATATTTCCATGTTCATACCGATAGCGGTGTAGATATTTCCATGTTCATACAGTTAGCGGCGTAGATATTTCCATGTTCATACAGATGGCGGTGTAGATATTCACATGTTCATACAGATGGCGGTGTAGATGTTTCCATGTTCGTACGGATGGCAGTGTAGATATTTCCTTGTTCATACGGGTGGCGGTGTAGATATTTCCATGTTTATACAGATAGCCGTGTAGTTATTTCCATGTTTATAGAGACAGCTGTGTAGATATTTCAATTGATATACAGATAGCTTTGTAGATATTTCCATGTTCATACAGATAGCGGTGTAGATATTTCCACGTTCGTACAGATAGCTGTGTAGATATTTCCATGTTCATACAGATTACGGCGTAGATATTTCCATGTTCATACAGATAGCAGTGTAGATATTTCCATGTTCATACAGTTAGCGGTGTAGACATTTCCATGTTCATACAAATGGCGGTGTAGATATTTACATGTTCATACAGATGGCGGTATAGATATTTCCATGTTCGTACAGATGGCGGTGTAGATATTTCCACGTTCATAGAGATGGCGGTGTAGATATTTCCATGTTTATGCAGATAGCGGTATCGATATTTCCATGTTTATACAGATGGTGGTGTAGATATTTCCATGTTTATAGAGATGACGGTCTAGATATTTCCATGTATACAGAGATAGTGGTGTAGTTATTTCCAAGTTTATAGAGACAGCGTTGTAGGTATTTCCATGTTTATACAGATAGCCGTGAAGATATTTCCATGTTTATACAGATAGCGGTGTAGATATTTCATGTTTATACAGATAGCAGTGTAGATATTTCCATGTTTATAGAGATAGTGGTGTAGATAATTTCAATTTCATACAGAGAGCAGTGTAGATATTTCCAAGTTCGTACAGATAGCGGTGTAAATATTTCCACGTTTATAGAGATGGCGGTGTAGATATTTCCATGTTCATACAGAGGACGGTGTAGATATTTCCATGTTAATAGGGATGGCGGTGTAGATATTTTCATGTTTACACATATGGCGGTGTAGATATTTCCATGTTTACACAGATAGCGGTGTAGACATTTCCATGTTTACACAGATAGCGGTGGGGCTATTTCCATGTTTATGCAGATAGCAGTGTAGATATTTCCATGTTTATACAGATAGTGGTGCGGATATTTCCATGTTTATACAGATAGGTAGATATTTCCATGTTTATACAGATGGCGGTGTAGATATTTCCATCTTAATACAGATGGCGGTGTAGATATGTCCATGTTTGTACAGATGGCGGTGTAGATATTTCCAAGTTCCTACAGATGGCGGTGTAGATATTTCGATGTTTATAGATATAGCGCTGTAGTTATTTCCATATTTATAGAGAAATCTGTGTAGATATTTCCATGTATATTCAGATAGCTCTGTGGATATTTCCATGTTCATACAGATAGCGGTGTAGATATTTCCATGTTCATCCAGATGCCTGTGTACATATATCCATGTTCATACAGATGGCGGTGAAGATATTTCCATGTTCATACAGATGGTGGTGTAGATATTTCCATATTCATACAAATGGCGGTGTAGATATTTCCATGTTCATAGAGATGGCGGTGTAGATATTTCCATGTTCATATAAATGACGGTGGAGATATTTCCATGTTCATAGAGATGGCGGTGTAGATATTTCCATATTTATAGAGATAGTAGTGTAGTTATTTCCATGTTTATAGAGATAGCAGTGTAGATATTTCCATTGATATACAGACGGCTGTGTAGATATTTGCATGTTCATAGAGATAGCGGTGTAGATATTTGCATGTTCATAGAGATAGCGGTGTAGATATTTCCATGTTCATACAGATAGCGGTGTAGATATTTGCATGTTCATAGAGAAAGCGGTGTAGATATTTGCATGTTCATAGAGATAGCGGTGTAGATATTTCCATGTTCATACAGATAGCGGTGTAGATATTTCCATGTTCATACAGATAGCGTTGTAGATATTTCCATGTTCATACAGATAGCGTTGTAGATATTTCCATGTTCATACAGTTAGCAGTGTAGATATTCCCATCTTCATACAGATGGCGGTGTAGATATTTACTTGTTCATACAGATGGCGGTGTAGATATTTCCATGTTCATACTGGTGGCGCTGTAGATATTTCCATGTTTATACAGATAGCAGTGTTGTTATTTCCATGTTTATAGAGATAGCAGTGTAGATATTTCCATTGATTTACAGATAGCTGTGTAGATATTTGCATGTTCATTCAGATAGTGGTGTAGATATTTCCATGTTTATACAGATATCGGTGCAGATATTTCCAAGTTTATACAGATAGTTGGGCAGATATTTCCATGTTTATACAGATAGCGGTGTAGATATTTCCATCTTTATACAGATGGCGGTGTAGATATTTCGAAGTTTATAGAGATAGCGCTGTAGTTATTTCCATATTTATAGAGAAATCTCTGTAAATATTTCCGTGTATATTCAGATAGCTGTGTAGATATTTCCATGTTCATGCAGATAGCGGTGTAGATATTTCCATGTTCATCCAGATGCTGGTGTACATATATCCATGTTCATACAGATGGCGGTGAAGATATTTCCATGTTCATACATATGGTGGTGTAGATATTTCCATGTTCATACAAATGGTGGTGTATATATTTCCATGTTCATAGAGATGGCGGTGCAGATATTTCCGTGTTCATACAAATGGCAGTGTAGATATTTCCATGTTCATAGAGATGGCGGTGTAGATATTTCCATATTTATACAGATAGCAGTGTAGTTATTTCCATGTTTATAGAGATAGCAGTGTAGATATTTCCATTGATATACAGATAGCTGTGTAGATATTTGCATGTTCATAGAGATAGCGGTGTAGATATTTCCATGTTCGTACAGATAGCGGTGTAGATATTTCCTTGTTCATACTGATAGCGGTGTAGATATTTCCATGTTCATACAGATAGCGGTGTAGATATTTCCATGTTCATACAGTTAGCGGTGTAGATATTTCCATGTTCATACAGATGGCGGTGTAGATATTTCCATGTTCATACACATGGCGGTGTAGATATTTCCATGTTCATAGAGGTGGTGGTGTAGATATTTCCATGTTCATACAAGTGGCGGTGTAGATATTTCCATGTTCATAGAGATGGAGGTGTAGATATTTCCATATTTATACAGATAGCAGTGTAGTTATTTCCATGTTTATAGGGATAGCAGTGTAGATATTTTCATTGATATACAGATAGCTGTGTAGATATTCGCATGTTCATACAGATAGCGGTCTAGATATTTCCATGTTCATACAGATAGCGGTGTAGATATTTCCATGTTCATACAGATAGCGGTGTAGATATTTCCATGTTCATACAGATAGCGGAGGAGATATTTCCATGTTCATACAGATAGCGGTGTAGATATTTCCATGTTCATACAGTTAGCGGTGTAGATATTCCCATGTTCATACAGATGGCGGCGTAGATATTTACATGTTCATACAGATGGCGGTGTAGATATTTCAATGTTCATACAGATAGCGTTGTAGATATTTCCATGTTCATACAGATAGCGGTGTAGATATTTCCATGTTCATACAGATAGCGGTGTAGATATTTCCATGTTCATACAGAGAGCGGTGTAGATATTTCCATGTTCATACAGATAGCGGTGTAGATATTTCCATGTTCATACCAACAGCGGTGTAGATATTTCCATGTTCATACTGTTAGCGGCGTAGATATTTCCATGTTCATACAGATGGCGGTGTAGATATTTAAATGTTCGTACATATGGCGGTGTAGTTATTTTCATGTTCAGTTAGCCGCGTAGATATTTCCATGTTCATACAGATGGCGTTGTAGATATTTCCATGTTCGTATGGATGGCAGTGTAGATATTTCCACTTTCATACAGGTGGCGGTGTAGATATTTCCATGTTTATACAGATAGCAGTGTAGTTATTTCCATGTTTATAGAGATAGCAGTGTAGATATTTCCATTGATATACAGATAGCTGTGTAGATATTTCCATGTTCATACAGAGAGCGGTGTAGATATTTCCATGTTCATACAGAGAGCGGTGTAGTTATTTCCATGTTCATACAGATAGCGGTGTAGATATTTCCATGTTCATACAGATAGCGGTGTAGATATTTCCATGTTCATACAGATAGCGTTGTAGATATTTCCATGTTCGTACAGCTAGCGGTGTAGATATTCCCATGTTCATACAGATGGCGGTGTAGATATTTACATGTTCATACAGATGGCGGTGTAGATATTTCCATGTTCATACAGATAGCAGTGTAGATATTTCCATGTTCATACAGATGGCAGTGTAGATATTTCCATGTTCATACAGATAGCGGTGTAGATACTTCCTTGTTCATACCAATAGCGATGTAAACATTTCCATGTTCATACATTAAGCCGTGTAAATATTTCCATGTTCATACAGATTTCGGTGAAGATATTTATATGTTCATACAGATGGCGGTGTAGACATTTGCAGGTTTGTACGGATGGCAGTGTAGATATTTCCATATTCATACAGGTGGCGGTGTAGATATTTCCATGTTTATACAGATAGCAGTGTAGTTATTTCCATGTTAATAGAGATATCTGTGTAGATATTTCCATTGATATACAGATAGCTGTGTAGATATTTGCATGTTCATACAGATAGCGGTGTAGATATTTCCATGTTCGTACAGATAGCGGTGTAGATAATTCCATGTTCATACAGATAGCGGTGTAGATATTTCCATGTTCATACAGATAACGTTGTAGATATTTCCATGTTCATACAGACAGCGGTGTAGATATTTCCATGTTCATACAGTTAGTGGAGTAGATATTTCCATGTTCATACAGATGGCGGTGTAGATATTTACATGTTCATACAGATGGTGGTATAGATATTTCCATGTTCGTACAGATGGCGGTGTAGATATTTCCATGTTCATAGAGATGGCGGTGAAGATATTTCCATGTTTATGCAGATAGCGGTATAGATATTTCCATGTTTATACAGATGGTGGTGTAGATATTTCCATGTTTATAGAGATGGCAGTCTAGATATTTCCATGTTTACAGAGATAGTGGTGTAGATATTTCCAAGTTTATAGAGACAGCGTTGTAGATATTTCCATGTTTATACAGATAGCGGTGAAGATATTTCCATGTTTATACAGATAGCGGTGTAGATATTTCCATGTTTATACAGATAGCAGTGTAGATATTTCCATGTTTATAGAGATAGTGGTGAAGATAATTTCAATTTTATACAGAGAGCAGTGTAGATATTTCCAAGTTCATACAGATAGCGGTGTAGATATTTCCACGTTTATAGAGATGGCGGTGTAGATATTTCCATGTTCATACAGACGGCGGTATAGATATTTCCATGTTTATAGGGATGGCGGTGTAGATATTTTCATGTTTAAACAGATGGCAGTGTAGATATTTCCATGTTTACACAGATAGCGGTGTAGACATTTCCATGTTTACACAGATAGCGGTGTGGATATTTCCATGTTTATGCAGATAGCAGTGTAGATATTTCCATGTTTATACAGATAGCGGTGCGGATATTTCCATGTTTATACAGATAGTTGGGCAGATATTTCCATGTTTATACAGATAGCGGTGTAGATATTTCCATCTTTATACCGATGGCGGTGTAGATATGTCCATGTTTGTACAGGTGGCGGTGTAGATATTTCCACGTTCATACAGATAACGGTGTAGATATTTCCATGTTCATCCAGATAGCGGTGTAGATATTTCCAGGTTCATACAGTTAGCGGTGTAGATATTTCCATGTTCATACAGATGGCGGTGTAGATATTTACATGTTCATACAGATGGCGGTGTAGATATTACCATGTTCATACAGATGGCGGTGTAGATATTTCCATGTTCATACAGATAGCGGTGTAGATATTTCCGTGTTCATACCAATAGCGGTGTAGATAATTCCATGTTCATACAGTTAGCGGTGAAGATATTTCCATGTTCATACAGATGGCGGTGTAGATATTTACATGTTCATACAGATGGCGGTGTAGATATTTCCATGTTCGTACGGATGGCAGTGTAGATATTTCGTTGTTCATACATGTGGCGGTGTAGATATTTCCATGTTTATACAGATAGCAGTGTAGTTATTTCCATGTTTCTAGAGACAGCTGTGTAGATATTTCCATTGATATACAGATAGCTGTGTAGATATTTGCATGTTCATACAGATAGCGGTGTAGATATTTCCATGTTCGTACAGATAGCGGTGTAGATATTTCCATGTTCATACAGATAGCGGTGTAGATATTTTCATGTTCATACAGATAGCGGTGTAGATATTTCCATGTTCATACAGACAACAGTGTAGATATTTCCATGTTCATCCAGATGCCGGTGTAGATATATCCATGTTCATACAAATGGGGGTGAAGATATTTCCATGTTCATACAGATGGCGGTGTAGATATTTCCATGTTCATGCAAATGGCGGTGTAGATATTTCCATGTTCATAGAGATGGCAGTGTAGATATTTCCATGTACATACAAATGGCGGTGTAGATATTTCCATGTTCGTACAGATGGCGGTGCAGATATTTCCATGTTCATACAGTTAGCCGTGTAGATATTTCCATGTTCATACAGAGGGCGGTGTAGATATTTACATGTTCATACATATAGCGGTGTAGATATTTCCATGTTCGTATGGATGGCAGTGTAGATATTTCCATGTTCATATAGGTGGCGGTGTAGATATTTCCATGTTTATACAGATAGCAGTGTAGTTATTTCCTTGTTTATTGAGAAATCAGTGCAGATATTTCCATTGATAAACAGATAGCTGTGTAGATATTTCCATGTTTATACAGATAGCGGTATAGATATTTCCATGTTCACACAGATAGCGGTGTAGATATTTCCATGTTCATACAGATGGCGGTGTAGATATTTACATGTTCATAGAGATGGCGGTGTAGATATTTCCATGTTTATGAAGATAGCGGTATAGATATTTCCATGTTTATACATATGGTGGTGTAGAAATTTCCATGTTTATGAAGATAGCTGTATAGATATTCCATGTTTATACAGATAGCGGTGAAGATATTTCCATGTTTATACAGATGGTGGTGTAGTTATTTCCAAGTTTATAGAGACAGCGTTGTAGATATTTCCATGTTTATACAGACAGCGGTGTAGATATTTCCATGTTTATAGAGATAGTGGTGTAGATAATTCCAATTTTATACAGATAGCAGTGTAGATATTTCCAAGTTCATACAGATAGCGGTGTAGATATTTACACGTTTATAGAGATGGCGTTGTAGATATTTCCATGTTCATACAGATGGCGGTATAGATATTTCCATGTTTAAAGAGATGGCGGTGCAGATATTTTCATCTTTACACAGATGGCGGTGTAGATATTTCCATGTTTACACAGATAGCGGTGTGGACATTTCCATGTTTACACAGATAGCGGTGTGGATATTTCCATGTTTCTGCAGATAGCGGTATAGATATTTCCATGTTTATACAGATATTGGTGCGGATATTTCCATGTTTATACAGATGGTGGTGCAGATATTTCCATGTTTATAAAGATAGCGGTGTAGATATTTCCAGCTTAAAACAGATGGCGGTGTAGATATGTCCATGTTCGTACAGATGGCAGTGTAGATATGTCCAAGTTCATACAGATGGCGGTGTAGATATTTGCATGTTCATACAGATAGCGGTGTAGATATTTCCACGTTCATACAGATAGCGGTGTAGATATTTCCATGTTCATACAGAGAGCGGTGTAGATATTTCCATGTTCATACAGATAGCGGTGTAGATATTTCCATGTTCATACATATAACGGTGTTTATAATTCCAATTTTATACAGATAGCAGTGTAGATATAACTAAGTTCATACAGATAGCGGTGTAGATATTTCCACGTTTATAGAGATGGCGGTGTAGATATTTCCATGTTCATACAGTTGGCGGTTTAGATATTTCCATTCTTATAGAGATGGCGGTGTAGATATTTTCATGTATACACAGATAGCGGTGTAGTCATTTCCATGTTTACACAGATAGCGGTGTGGGTATTTCCATGTTTATGCAGATAGCGGTGTAGATATTTCCATGTTTATACAGATAGCGGTGCGGATATTTCCATGTTTATACAGATAGCGGTGCAGATATTTCCATGCTTATACAGATAGCGGTGTAGATATTTCCATCTTAATAGAGATGGCGGTGTATATATGTCCATGTTCGTACAGATGGCGGTGTAGATATTTCCATGTTCATACTGACGGCGGTGTAGATATTTCAAAGTTTATAGAGATAGCGCTGTAGTTATTTCCATATGTATAGAGAAATCTGTGTAGATATTTCCATGTATATGCAGATAGCTGTGTAGATATTTCCAAATTCATACAGATAGCGGTGTAGATATTTCCACGCTTATAGAGATGGCGGTGTAGATATTTCCATGTTCATACAGATGGCGGTGTAGATATTTCCATGTTTATAGAGATGGCGGTGTAGATATTTTCAGGTTTACATAAATGGTGGTGTAGATATTTCCATGTACATACAAATGGCGGTGTATATATTTCCATGTTCATAGAGATGGCGGTGTAGATATTTCCGTGTTCATTCAAATTGCAGTGAAGTTATTTCCATGTTCATAGAGATGGCGGTGTAGATA
Source organism: Gorilla gorilla gorilla (assembly GCF_029281585.2). Taxonomy (NCBI): domain Eukaryota; kingdom Metazoa; phylum Chordata; class Mammalia; order Primates; family Hominidae; genus Gorilla; species Gorilla gorilla. The sequence goes on along the minus strand of NC_073239.2, from coordinate 623,037 downwards.
TTTCCATGTTTATACAGATAGCGGTGTAGATATTTCCATGTTCATACATATAGCGGTGTAGATATTTCCATGTTCATACATATAACGGTGTAGATATTTCCATGTTCATACAGATAGCGGTGTAGATAGTTACATGTTCACACAGATAGCGGTGTAGATATTTCCATGTTCATACAGTTAGCGGTGTAGATATTTCCATGTTCACACAGATAGCGGTGTAGATATTTCCATGTTCGTAGAGTTAGCGGTGTAGATATTTCCATGTTCATACAGATGGCGGTGTAAATATTTACATGTTGATACAGATGGCGGTGTAGATATTTCCAAGTTCGTACGGATGGCAGTGTAGATATTTCCATGTTCGTACAGGTGGCGGTGTAGATATTTCCATGTTTATACAGATAGCAGTGTAGTTATTTCCATGTTTATAGAGATAGCAATGTAGATATTTCCATTGTTATACAGATAGCTGTGTAGACATTTGCATGTTCATTCAGACAGCGGTATAGATATTTCCACGTTCGTACAGATAGAGGTGTAGATATTTCCATGTTGATACCGATAGCGGTGTAGATATTTCCATGTTCATACAGATAACGGTGTAGATATTTCCATTTTCATACAGATAGCGGTGTAGATATTTCCATTTTCCTACAGTTAGCGGTGTAGATATTTCCATGTTCATACAGATGGCCGCGTAGATATTTCCATGTTCATACAGATGGCGGTGTAGATATTTCCAGGTTCATAGAGATGGCGGTGTAGATATTTCCATGTTTATGCAGATAGCAGTATAGATATTTCCATTTTTATACAGATGGTGGTGTAGATATTTCCATGTTTATAGAGATGGCGGTCTAGATATTTCCATGTTTATAGAGATAGTTGTGTAGTTATTTCCAAGTTTATAGAGACAGCGTTGTAGATATTTCCATGTTTATACAGATAGCGGTGAAGATATTTCCATGTTTATACAGATAGCGGTGTAGACATTTCCATGTTTATACAGATAGCAGTGTAGGTATTTCCATGTTTATAGAGATAGTGGTGTAGATAATTCCAATTTTATACAGATAGCAGTGTAGATATTTCCAAATTCTTACAGATAGCGGTGTAGATATTTCCACGTTTATAGAGATGGCGGTGTAGATATTTCCATGTTCATACAGATGGCGGTGTAGATATTTCCATGTTTATAGAGATGGCGGTGTAGATATTTTCATGTTTACACAGATGGCGGTGTAGATATTTCTGTGTTTACACAGATAGCGGTGTAGTCATTTCCATGTTTACATGGATAGCGGTGTGGATATTTCCATGTTTATGCAGATAGCGGTGTAGATATTTCCATGTTTATACAGATAGCGGTGCGGATATTTCCATGTTTACACAGATAGTGGTGCTCATATTTCCATGTTTATACAGATAGCGGTGTAGATATTTCCATCTTATTACAGATGGCGGTGTAGGTATGTCCATGTTCGTACAGATGGTGGTGTAGATATTTCCATGGTCATACAGATGGCGGTGTAGATATTTCGAAGTTTATAGAGATAGCGCTGTAGTTATTTCCTTATTTATAGAGAAATCTGTGTAGATATTTCCATGTATACGCAGATAGCTGTGAAGATATTTCCATGTTCATGCAGATGGCGGTGTAGATATTTCCATGTTTATAGAGATGGCGGTGTAGATATTTTCATGTTTACACAGATGGCGGTGTAGATATTTCCATTTTTACACTGATAGCGGTGTAGATATATCCATGTTTACACAGATAGCGGTGTGGATATTTCCATGTTTATGCAGACAGCGGTGTAGATATTTCCATGTTTATACAGATAGCGGTGCGGTTATTTCCATGTTTATACAGATAGTGGTGCAGATATTTCCATGTTTATACAGATAGCGGTGTACATATTTCCATCTTAATACAGAAGGCGGTGTAGATATGTAAATGTTCGTACAGATGGCGGTGTAGATATTTCCATGTTCATACAGATGGCGGTGGAGATATTTCGAAGTTTATAGAAAAAGCGCGGTAGTTATTTCCATATTTATAGAGAAATCTGTGTAGATATTTCGATGTATCTGCAGATAGCTGTGTAGATACTTCCATGTTCAGGCAGATAGCGGTGTAGATATTTCCATGTTCATCTAGATGCCAGTGTAGATATATCCATGTTCATACAGATAGCGGTGTATATATTTCCATGTTCATACAGACGGCGGTGTAGATATTTCCATGTTCATACAAATGGCGGTGTAGATATTTCCATGTTCATACAGATGGCGGTGTAGATATTTCCATGTTCGTACAGATGGCGGTGTAGATATTTCCATGTTTATACAGGTGGCGGTGTAGATATTTCCATGTTTTTACAGATAGCAGTGTAGTTATTTCCATGTTTATAGAGATAGCAGTGTAGATATTTCTGTTGATATACAGATAGCTTTGTAGATATTTGCATGTTCATACAGATAGCGGTGTAGATATTTCCATGTTCATACAGACAGCGGTGTAGATATTTCCATGTTCATACACATAGCGGTGTAGATATTTCCATGTTCATACAGATAACGGTGTAGATATTTCCATGTTCATACAGATAGCGGTGTAGATATTTCCATGTTCATACAGTTAGCGGGGTAGATGTTTCCATGTTCATACAGATGGCGGTGTAGATATTTCCATGTTCGTACAGATGGCGGTGTAGATATTTCCATGTCCATAGAGATGGTCGCGTAGATATTTCCATGTTTATGCAGATAGCGGTATAGATATTTCCATGGTTATACAGATGGTGGTGTAGATATTTCCATGTTTATAGAGATGGCGGTCTAGATATTTCCATGTTTATAGAGATAGTGGTGTAGTTATTTCCAAGTTTATAGAGATGGCGTTGTAGAAATTTCCATGTTTATACTGATAGCGGTGAAGATATTTCCATGTTTATACAGATAGCGGTGTAGATATTTCCATGTTTATACAGATAGTGGTGTAGATATTTCCATGTTTATAGAGATAGCGGTGCAGATAATTCCAATTTTATACAGATAGCAATGTAGATATTTCCAAGTTCACACAGATAGCGGTGTAGATATTTCCAAGTTTATAGAGATGGCGGTGTAGATATTTCCATGTTCATACAGACGGCGGTGTAGATATTTCCATGTTTATAGAGATGGCGGTGTAGATATTTTCATGTTTACACAGATAGCGGTGTAGACATTTCCATGATTACACAGATAGCGGTGTGGATATTTCCATGTTTATGCAGATAGCGGTGTAGATATTTCCATGTTTATACAGATAGCGGTGTGGATATTTCTATGTTTATACAGATAGTTGGGCAGATATTTCCATGTTTATACAGATAGCGGTGTAGATATTTCCATCTTAATACAGATGGCGTTGTAGATATGTCCATGTTCATACAGATGGCGGTGTAGATATTTCAAACTTTATAGATGTAGCGCTGTAGTTATTTCCATATTTATAGAGAAATCTGTGTAGATATTTCCATGTATACGCAGATAGCTGTGAAGATATTTCCATGTTCATGCAGATGGCGGTGTAGATATTTCCATGTTTATAGAGATGGCGGTGTAGATATTTTCATGTTTACACAGATGGCGGTGTAGATATTTCCATGTTTACACTGATAGCGGTGTAGATATATCCATGTTTACACAGATAGCGGTGTGGATATTTCCATGTTTATGCAGACAGCGGTGTAGATATTTCCATGTTTATACAGATAGCGGTGCGGTTTTTTCCATGTTTATACAGGTAGTGGTGCAGATATTTCCATGTTTATACAGATAGCGGTGTAGATATTTCCATCTTAATGCAGAAGGCGGTGTAGATATGTAAATGTTCGTACAGATGGCGGTGTAGATATTTCCATGTTCATACAGATGGCGGTGGAGATATTTCGAAGTTTATAGAAAAAGCGCGGTAGTTATTTCCATATTTATAGAGAAATCTGTGTAGATATTTCCATGTATATGCAGATAGCTGTGTAGATATTTCCATGTTCATACAGATGGCGGTGTAGATATTTCCATGTTCATACAAATGGCGGTGTAGATATTTCCATGTTCATAGAGATGGCGGTGTAGATATTTCCATGTTCATACAAATGGCGGTGTAGATATTTCCATATTCATAGAGATGGCGGTGTAGATATTTCCATGTTTATATAGATAGTAGTGTAGTTATTTCCATGTTTATAGAGATAGCAGTGTAGATATTTCCATTGATATACAGATAGCTGTGTAGATATTTCCATGTTCATGCAGATAGCGGTGAAGGTATTTCCATGTTCATACAGTTAGCGGTGTAGATATTTCCATGTTCATACAGATGGCTGTGTAGATATTTACATGTTCATACAGATGGCGGTGTAGGTATTTCCATGTTCGTACAGATGGCGGTGTTGATATTTCCATGTTCATAGTGATGGCGTTGTAGGTATTTCTGTGTTTATGCAGATAGCGGTATAGATATTTCCATGTTTATACAGATGGTGTTGTAGATATTTCCATGTTTATAGAGATTGCAGTCTAGATATTTCCATGTTTATAGAGATAGTGGTGTAGTTATTTCCAAGTTTATAGAGACAGCGTTGTAGATATTTCCATGTTTATACAGATAGCGGTGAAGATATTTCCATGTTTATACAGATAGCGGTGTAGATATTTAAATGTTTATACAGATAGCGGTGTAGATATTTCCATGTTTATAGAGATACTGGTGCAGATAATTCCAATTTTATACAGATAGCAGTGTAGATATTTTCAAGTTCATACAGATAGCGGTGTAGATATTTCCACGTTTATATAGATGGTGGTGTAGATATTTCCATGTTCATACAGATGGCGCTGTAGATATTTCCAAGTTTATAGAGATGGTGGTGTAGATATTTTCATGTTTACACAGATGGCGGTGTTGATATTTCCATGTTCATAGTGATGGCGGTGTAGGTATTTCTGTGTTTATGCAGATAGCGGTATAGATATTTCCATGTTTATACAGATGGTGTTGTAGATATTTCCATGTTTATAGAGATTGCAGTCTAGATATTTCCATGTTTATAGAGATAGTGGTGTAGTTATTTCCAAGTTTATAGAGACAGCGTTGTAGATATTTCCATGTTTATACAGACAGCGGTGAAGATATTTCCATGTTTATACAGATAGCGGTGTAGATATTTAAATGTTTATACAGATAGCGGTGTAGATATTTCCATGTTTATAGAGATACTGGTGCAGATAATTCCAATTTTATACAGATAGCAGTGTAGATATTTTCAAGTTCATACAGATAGCGGTGTAGATATTTCCACGTTTATATAGATGGCGGTGTAGATATTTCCATGTTCATACAGATGGCGCTGTAGATATTTCCAAGTTTATAGAGATGGTGGTGTAGATATTTTCATGTTTACACAGATGGCCGTGTAGATATTTCCATGTTTACACAGAAAGCGGTGTAGACAATTCCATGTTTACACAGACAGCGGTGTGGATATTTCCATGTTTATGCAGTTAGCGTTGCAGATATTTGCATGTTTATACAGAGAGCGGTGCAGATATTTCCATGTTTATACAGATAGTTGGGCAGATATTTCCATGTTTATACAGATAGCGGTGTATATATTTCCATGTTCATACAAATGGCGGTGTAGATATTTGCATGTTCATAGCGATGGCGGTATAGATATTTCCATGTTTATACAGAGGGCGTTTAGATGTTTCCATGTTTACAGAGATAGCAGTGTAGATATTTCCATGTTGATATACATAGCGGAGAATATATTTCCAACTTTACAGAGATAGCGGTGTAGATATTTCTATATTTATAGAGATAGCGTTGTAGATATTTCCATGTTTATACAGATAGCGGTATAGGTATTTCCATGTTTGTAGAAATAGTGGTGTAGTTATTTCCAAGTTCATAGAGATAGCGATGTAGATATTTCCATGTTTATACAGATAGCGGTGAAGATATTTCCATGTTTATACAGATAGCGGTGTAGATATTTCCACGTTTATACAGATAGCGGTGTAGATATTTACATGTTTATAGAGATGGCGGTCTAGATATTTTCTTGTTTATAGAGATAGCGGTGTAGTTATTTCCATGTTCATACAGATAGCGGTGTAGATATTTCCACCTTTATAGAGATGGCGGTGTAGATATTTCCATGTTCATACAGATGGCGGTGTAGATATTTCCACGTTTTTAGAGATTTCGGTGTAGATATTTCCATGTTTATACAGATAGTGTTGTAGATGTTTCCATGATTATACAGATATCGGTTTAGATATTTCCATGTTTCTTCAGATAGCGGTGTGGATATTTGCATCTTAATACAGATGGCGGTGTAGATATTTCCATGTTCATACAGATGGCGGTGCAGGTATTTCCATGTTCATGCAGATGGCGTTGTATATATTTCCAGTTTTATAGAGATAGCGGTGTAGTTATTTCCATGTTTATAGAGATAGCGGGGTAGAATTTTCCATGTATGTACAGATAGTTATGTAGATATTTCCATGTTCATACAGATAGCGATGTAGTTATTTCCATGTTCATACAGATAGCGGTGTAGATATTTACATGTTCATACAGGTAGCGGTGTAGATATTTACATGTTCATACAGGTAGCGGTGTAGATATTTCCATGTTCATTCAGATAGCTGTGTAGATATTTCCATGTTCATACAGATAGCGGTGTAGGTATTTCCATGTTTATGGAGATAGCGGTGTAGATATTTCCATGTTTATTCAGATAGCGGTATAGATATTTGCATCTTTATACAGATGGTGGTGTAGATATTTCTATGTTTATAGATATGGCGGTCTAGAAATTTCCATGTTTACAGAGATAGTTTTGTAGTTATTACCAAGTTTATAGAAATAGCGGTGTAGATATTTCCATGTTTATACAGATAGCAGTGTAGCTATT